>NC_051233.1:21804238-22031738 GCF_015220715.1 Pygocentrus nattereri
ACAAGAATTTATAGCAGGTGGCCTTTCAGTGTTTGGTCCTATCCTTAGAAACAAAACTGTACCACTGGCTTTTAACCTGTAGCTATGCAAACAGCCAGAAAGTTGCAGTTGTTATGCATCATTTACTTCTTATTTTATTTTTACTTTATTCCTATTCTCATTTTAGGATTCACACTTTCTGCCTTTATCATTCATTTGTTTAATTACAATTATGATATAATTATGTAATTAGACTAATTTGTCAGCCTCATCTAACTGTGGTGGTTTAATTGTAGTAATAATAATAATAATATTAATAATTATTATTATTATCTAAAGGACAACAATAAATGACCAAAATGGAGATATAGGGTTTTGTGTGTGTGTCCCATATAAATATATAGACCACCTGGATAGTGACCCAGATTATTTGAATCTGAGTCCTCTGTTCCAAATGTTCAAATCAAATCTATTTACTGCCTTTTCAGAATTAATTATTTCAATAATTGCTTAAGGATGATTTTATTTAATAATAAAAATGTATGTATATTGCTTGACTTATATTCAGTTCACTTTAGGTTGTCTCATAATATTTTTATGCAATATATCTTTAATGTTAGTTTATTCTTCTTCATATCTTGAAGTTCTAATCAAATAGTGTAATATTTCACTGGCCAATATATCGGGAACGTTTAGCTTGTATGTCATACACTCTCAACCCCCCATTGATGTGTGTGAAAACTCCAGTAACATTGCTGTGTCTGATACACACATACCAACACCACACACTGCTGAGCTGAGAAATGTCCACCAATCATACTATCTGGCCAATAGTATTAATATGGTCAAAATTGACCATTGGTGTACTCATACATCTGTACAGAGGAGGTGTTTCTGATGAAATGACCAGTGAGTGGAAGTGAAGTGATCTCTTAAGCAACAATAGTTAATTATTCATGTACGTACAGCTATGCACATATATTAACTTCAGATACTGTTTTAAATTCGTAATGAAGATTGTCAAAGGTCTTTCTTTAAATCTGCTGCAGTAGCATCCTCCTTTTTAATGTCCTCAGCCTCCTTCTGTACTGCAGTGAACATGGTGTTCTTTGTTCTTGCTTAGGAACAGGTTTTCTTTATGGCTCACACTGACTAATCACCCAAAGGAGAGACTAGTGACTAAGATTAATATGGACTGAGTGGGCAAGGGACCTGAAGGTACATCTATATGCAAAGAGCTACATAGGACCTGGTATATGTGTAGGCACATTCGCATTTCAGCTTTCAATATTAGTTTTGTTTCTACCTATAATATGATGCTAGTGCTGTTCAACTTTATGGTTTCAGGTAATTAGTTGAAAGTAACAAGTAAAAAAATTGATGAGTCTATAGTGATGTACAGAGCTGTTGAGGACTGAATAATAATAAAGCTGAAAAACATTGAGAATGAAATTGTAAGACCCATAATGCCTCAAATTTGAAAATTGGCCGTCAAATCCTGACACGGAAAAATTAAATCTTGATTTTAAAGAAAATAAAATGACATATTGTGGTTAAATATTTGCAGGAATATTGCTTGCCATCTTCTATATTCTTGCACAAGTTTTTGTTCAAAATATTTACTGAAAATTTCAGTCTTACGTGTTGGTTTTCTGCTTCTCATGATCCAAGTAATCTCGAATACAAATTTAGACTCATTAGTCCACAAAACCTTACTCTATAAGTTAGGTGTCCTGTTTCAATGCATTCGTAGTGTTGAATTGTCTTCTCACAGTGGAGGGATGGACATAAACACCTGCAGATGTTTGCAGATGTAGCCTCTTATGCTCCTTGGAACCACCGGTGCACTTCATCATATTCTTCATATCTTCCATATTTCATAAGCTACATTCAAAAGGTGGGTGTCATATGAAAGCTGTAACTACTTTCCACCCAAATAGATGGGTAATGTAATTTTAAAACTTAATAATGAAAGCAGCTGAACTCTCCATTTTTTTGTCTACTGAAAGTCGACCCATTTTTCCACAAATCTGGGCTATAAACGATAAACAAATGATGTCTCTTCAGTGATCTGCTCTGTAAAATTACTTTTTTAGAGCATCTAAGATTTTTGGCTTTCAGCAGTAAATTGTAAATTGTTCTGTGAATTTGAGGGGGGCTTTTGAAAATCAAATAAAAATTAGTTTTTATTTCATGCAGTTACTGAATAATTTGCCTTAAGATTTGGTCATGTAAATTCAGATGGTCAAACCAAAATATACCCTGGACCATAAGAGGTTAAAGCAAGAGTGACGCTTCATTTTTCTTTCCTTTCTCTTAAAGATGAGGCAGATGAGTCTACCGGGTCTATTTTGACCTTAATACTCGCTACATGTGTAGATATACCCTCTGTATGCTAGACTGGATAAACAGAGACGCACATTCAGTGGCCGACTGTTACAGCTGCGCTGTGTTAAAGGGCGCCGTGTGAGATCTTTCTTACCTACTGCTATAAGGCTCTACAACAAGTCTCCTTACTGCAGAGACGGTACTGATCCCTGCTGTCTGAACTGGGCTAAACCACATCACTGTACCTCCTCTCTGATTAATACACCCTGTGCAGTATATCATAACTACTGCTGTAACAACACTTTCACTATGCACTTTACACTGTAAAATTGATGCAACTCTGAGTTAGCCTACAATCATTGTGCTTTTAGTTTACCTCATACCACTCAGTGCCTGCTATCATGTAAATACAACAAGTCTGTCTCATATGCCATGTAAATATGCATATATATATATATATATATATATATATATATATATATATATATACCTTTTATTTTATTTATCTTCTCCTTTAACTTAAGTCTAGGTTTTTTCTATTTTCTGCATAGTATATGTAAGTTTATGTGCAATTATGTGTTGCAACCTACACAACATTTCTTCTTGCAGCCTTTGTTTTCTTCCAGTTTAATAATGATCCTGTCTAATAATTAAATCATCTGTCAGCTTGTTGCCCGTCTGATAGAATTCTTTATGAGGTTGTAAAGCAGAAGCCACATGTACACATACACATATTTGCTCACACCCACATGTATGTACTTGGGTCTTTATATATTGTGCAAACAGGTCAATTTGACAAGTTTATTCCCATAAACTCAGACACAGACTGCCAGTCACAGACGTTGACTGCCATGCCAGGCAGTAACACACACAATTGACTTTAATGCTTAAAGAGCTCATAGCCTAAACTCTTAAAGGATGGTTCTTTAAAGGGTTCTTGGTAACACTTTTGGTAGATCTTTTGTAGATGATTAGTAAGCATTCAACAGAGTATCAGTAACACAGCGAAATGGCAGTGAAGCAGCAGTAGTGCAGCATCTGATTACATTACATTTTTTGAAGATGTATTGTTGATACATTACTTCCATTAAGTAGATGTGTTGTTAATATGTTATAAAGTCTTCTTCATGTACGACACCTAAACTTACCAAAACCTAACCTTAACTATAACCTAAACCCTAATCCTAACCCTACCTTTGACCCAAACCAAATCCAATTAAGCTCCTGTTACAGATTCGTATCAGCAGCATGTCTATAACAGCTTGTTGAGGATATTGAGATGGTCTGTAATGTAATGGACCTGTTACATGTTCAATGACCTCTCATGGTGACGTCTACAGATATCTATTACAAATAAAGTGGAAAAACAACTCAATTCAGCAGACTATAAATACATTCACACAGTTTATTAGAACTCTCTTGATTATCTAATGAATGTATTCACTGCTGCTCCATCATTGAGACGTTGTTGATATTTTACTGAAAGTCTGTGAAGTGTTTCTCATTGTCCTTTTTGGTACTGTGTAGATACTGTGTAGAACCTTATACAACACATACTTCATCAATCTGAGAAACAATTTCACCATGCAAAAACCATTTAAGCATTAAATGGTTCTATACAAAACTCATGGCTCTGAACAGAACAATTCACTACATTAAGGAACCCTTGAAGAACCATCTGTTTTTAAACCCGTTAACAGGCCAGGGCCCGCTGGCAGGCCCCAGGTTTTGTTACACTTTTCTATAACCTAAGGATAGCTTTACCAGTTGGCATTGAAGTCCCTGTACTTACGGAATAACAAGCCTTACTATGTAATAGGCTTGGGACTTGAAGGGGTTAAGAATCTTACAGGTATGAGCTCTATAATATACTGTGACTGTATTTAGAACATTCTTCTGAGCCTCTTGGCATCAGTCCTGCTATAAAACTGCATCAGCCCAGTGTTTTACGGGCTGGCTAGGTGACTGGTACCTGCGTGCAAACGAATGAACATCACTTCTCCAGACATACAGCTGATCCCCAGGTTAAGTTAGGCTTTGGATTCATCAGACGATTGTTTTGGTTTATGTAAATACATTTTTTTTACATGACCACTTTCTAGTGATGGACAAAGTACACAAATCATGTACTTGAGTTATAGTAGAGATACCAAGGTAAACTTTTACTCAAGTAAAAGTTCCTCCTTTTAGACCTCCACTTGAGTAAAAGTACAAAAGTATTTGCCTTCAAATGTACTTAAGTATCAAAAGTAAAAGTACTAAAAGATTAATTATGACTTTAATGTCTTGTTACCATATTTGTAACAAGACTCTTGTTTTTTCAACTCATTTTAGGTGAAAATACTCCAGTGTCACTCTTGGTAAATCAATCTTTTGACTGAATGTCATGAATTATTGACGCTGATTTCTATTCAAATGATCATAAGCACAAAACATTGAAGGCAAACAATTTATATTATGTAGAACCGAGTGGCTCTGAAAAATGTTTTTTGGGAACGAGCAAAGTTTCAGGTTAAATGTTTTATTTGCAACTTAGTTTCAAGTTTAAATTTATTAAAAACTGGCTTTAAACAGGTGCACAAATGAGTTTTCCTTACTATATTGCATCTGTAGGTCTCTTCATAAATAGAAAATGAAAGTGTTTGTATAAATTCAGAAAAAAGACACGACAGTCACGACTGCATGTGTGTACATATTTCTATATTGTGCTCTATTTACACAAAGTCAGGTTTAGCTCCATCATTTATGTTGAATAGACTCTCCCCCAAAATTTTACGCTGCTGCACTGATGTTAAACTGTGTGCTTGCACTGGGTTGGTATGTCCAACAGGTCAAAACAAGCTCAAATCAAAGTGCGCACTGTGCCTTGATTGGTGTTCATACTTCTTTTGTTTTGAGGTTATTTTTTGTTTTTATGCACATATAAACCAAAAGGAATGACAGATTTGGCATAATGTAGTGGAGTAAAAACTAAGATATTTGACTTTGAAATGTAGTGAATCTTCATAACAGAATCCTCTGGGAAATCACGTGACACCACAGGTGACACAACGCCCCTATCAGCGCTCCAGGTCTCCGGAATATTGATGAGCATCACCTGTGTGATGCACTTGAAATAGTATATAGCCCAGGCTATAGCTTAGAGATGTTGCGAAGAATTGATTCACTTTGTGTTGATTTACTGAGCGGTTTTCTGTTGTGGTATCTTTCATGTATGACCTACTGCTGTTTTTAGTTTATGCTCTTTCTGCCCTGCTCTTTGGATGTGTTTACTGCTTTCTCTGATTTTGGATTTGAACTCGGCCTGTTTTTGTGACTACGACTTGGACTTGGGCTTTTACTGGTTTATATCAGTAAAAGCCCTTTCGATAACAATCATCTGCAAGCGTCTGACTGTGCTGGAATCCTTACATAGTGACGTGAAAGTCACCCAAAATGGAAATACTTCAGTAAAGTACAGATATACAAAAAACTACTCGAGTACAGTAAAGAATCACAACCTCTCTTTATCCCTTCCTTATAACATAGAATAGGCAGGGCTAAACTGCTGTAGGCTGTATGTCAGATGTGTTAATTTTTGTTTGTTTGTTTGTTTGTTTTTTGTTACATCACAAAGCCAGTTGATATAAATGATACATGAGTTTGCTGCTTTAGTTTCCATGTATGAACCTCTGGACTGAAGAGTGAACAGTTTATGTTTCCATACTGCACCAAACTATTTTTTACTTTTTTTAATTAGCAAGGAAAACTAAGTTTAAGGAACATTTATGGAAATGGTTATCTGACCACATGTTTATGTGTAAGTAAATGTGAAAAAAGATCAGCCATGCAAATCTTCTCCAACAATTCTATTTGATCATTTGTTTATTTATATCTGACACAATTCCTAAAGTGCTCTGAGCGGCAGTTTGAATGAATGATGATGCCTAAGAATGATGACTTTATTTAACTTTGACAACGTTTAAAAGCAGAACACCTCAGGACAGATATGAAAAATGAGACATTAGTCTTTCAATGGGAAATGACGGAGGGTAAAATATGCAAAAGAATGCATTTCCACTCTTCTTAACAGCATTCTTTCTTCCTTTTGATTTCAATCACTTCGTCTTCTGTTTAGCATCTCTTTCTTCTCTAATTCACCTTCTTTACCTCACGTGCTGCCCTCTATTAACCATTCCACCATTTTTCTCTTTTATATTCTACCTTTGTCAGTTTGCAAGTCTTGCATGAGATGAAACATTTGAAATGCTTTCATCAGTGTCAGCTTCACACATGAGCATTTTCAAAGAGCTTGTGGGTAATTTTATATATACAGTAGGTAAATAGTATTATTATTATTATTATTATTAGTCATAGTAGTAGTAGTAGTATTAATATTATTATAGTTATCCTATGCACATCTGAACCCAATAATGACCCAAAATGAACAGAAAAAAAAGCTAACAAGTGTTAAAGTTATGCTATTTGTTTTGACTTGTAGTTGGAAAACTTAAACTGATCTAGGGTCTGTCTAATCAAGCAGGTTCAGCTTATACAGGCTTTTTTGTGATCAGTATGTTATTATGTAGCTTGCATCTCTCTCTGATGCAAACCTGAATAAGTACAGTCAAAATTAGCCAATAAAAGCACAGATGCAGTCACTGTCACACAAATTAAGAAGAATTATTATAGGTTAAGGGCCCTCATCCAATTAAAATTAAATCCTCATGAGCTGATGCCATTGCATCCCACCCAAATACTAGCTAATGTTGCTTTATTCATGATTGTAGTAGTCTGCTTAAGGAAAACACATCTCTGTTAATCCAGGTTTAGATATAAAGACTGTGATAAGTTATGTGTGGGTTCACCTGAGAGCCAGATTTTTATGATAAACAGCCAATCGCATGAAGCATGAAGTTGTCACCAAAAGAGAAAACATACTTAACTATATGGTAAAGCATTATAGGTAGGTAGGTAAGTGGATAGCTATGTAGGTGGGCGGGTGGGTGTTTAGGTAGGTGGGTGGTTGGTTGATTGGTTGGGAAATTGGTTGGGTGGGTGGTTGTGTGGGTGGTTGATTGGTTGGGTGGGTAGGTACGTATGTAGGTAGGTGGGTGGGTGTTTGGTTGAATAGTTAGGTACTTTATTGCTCCCTAAGGAAATTTAGCAGCCAGTCAGTCACACAGTACAGTAACAATAATAAGGGTCCATAAGCTTAAAGGTAGCTGGATAACCAAGAAACACTGCCTGGGACAGAATTCTGGATCTAGAACATTATTCCTGCAAATGTATTAGAACCCCGAATGAGCATCCATCATGAACAATACAGAGCAAAACACAAATCAACCAAAGTAATTCAGACAGCTTGTGGTAGTCATTGTTATTAGTAAGCCTCTAATTTTACAGTACATCAGCTAGCAAGATGGAGCCTCCCAAAACATCCCACTTCAAAAGGCCCTCAAAAGGCTAGAGCTGTCCTTGTCACCATCATTTCCACTGCAGGAACTTTTCCAGCATTGCTAGATGATGACCCAGTGCTATGGTCATTGATAAATCGCTGCCAGAAAGCTGGTTTGGCTTTCATGGTTGGGCTTTTATGGTTGCTTATCCTTAGATAAACTCATAAATAACAAAACATTTGTCTCAGGCTCTGAATGCCCATCATTGACATTTACTGATGTCACCACGATTTGGTTGGCAGCCAAAATTGCAAAAACAAAGTATGAATTGATGTTCTGAAATGAAAATATCTCTTCCATTTACACATAAATTAAGCTGCAATCCTTTCATCTTTTATCTCCCTTTTTTTCTGCATCTCTCTCAACGTGCTGCCACTGGTTCAGACAACCCATCACAGTGCTGTGTGTGTGTGTGACAGTTCACATACTGTCAACATTCGCTCTGTGAAAACTGCACACACTCAAGTCAAGTGGGCAATCTGCTTCAACAAAATCAAAAAGACAATCACTGAATGTACACACACAAACATGCTTGCACACTCGTAATTGCTCAATTTCTTCCCTAAACACACTTTCATTCACCCAGAAAAACAGAAACAAAGTGGAGTTTCCTAGCAACTGTGCATCTTTTTCCTCTGTTGTCAGCCATAATGCTTTAAAATGGAGATGTATTTTTTCCAGTACATTTGATTTGCTGGTAAAGAGTACCTTGTGTTAACCATTGGGAAAAGACAAGCAGGAAGCTGTCATTATGAAGCTGTGCCAACAAAGAAGAAAGGGGATCTTGCTCAAAAGAAAAGACAAAGTTTGACACTGTAAGTAGTTGTTGTTGTAAACTTGGCCTTGATTACAATTTGGAGCACCACCAATATTGCTGTCAGTCTTTTTTTCCCGGGAGAGTAAAAGTAGTCAGTTCACATGGACGTCTGCTATTTCCTTCCAACGAATTGTGTATCATTTCCGGCGTGCCTCAAAATCCAACAGTCAGATGTCAGTCTGGTATTTTCCATGCATAGTTTAAGCTTGAAGCCAATTGGATTCTTGGATGCTACTCCAGTTATTTTCAGAGTGGTGATGTGTTGTTCACAAACAAATCAGTGCCTTGAGCCAGCTCCTTTTAAAGCCAGGACCCTCCCTCCTGGATCTGCAGCTTGGAATATTCCGGCTCTGCCTCTTGATTATCACCTGTTGGTTGTTGTATTAATTTGGCTCTGGTTTTGTTCTTGCTGACTTTTGTGTACTTCTTAGCAGTGCTTCCAAACAAACCTCATTAGTTCCTCAATTAGTTTTTTCATCTTTGATTTTTGACTTGCCTTTGTTTCTTTATGGCTGGTTGGTGGGTTTGCTTACATGTAGCTGATGCCCCCTTCCACTCAGTATTTACCTATTGAAACCACTGATCCTAAAATAAATAAAAAACATACATAATTTGATATATTACTTCAATACACTCTTAATGGTTCTTCAAGGGGTATTTGGTTCTGTTTAGGACTATAAGTTCTCTATAAAACCTTTTTTGAAAATTATTGTATTCGTTAGATTGGTGATTTTATTGAAAATGAAATAATCGATAACATCTTTAAGAACTGCTACTGAATGAAGAGTTATTTGTGAGCTGAGCCAATTGATTGGATGTTCAGTCTGTAGGGAAATTTGTTTTTAAGCTGGATGTTTGAAGATGACTGACCTGTTCAAGTGATAAGCAAGTGATCAGATTTAATCTTTAGTTTAATGTTTTTATTTATAGAGCACTTTTCATACTGGTGGACAGTACAAAGTGCTTTACAGACAGGTGCTAATGTTTTCACTGTAATAGACCAAACGATGACAGACCTAAGAGTTAAAAATAGCTGCACAGTTACAGTATTCTGTAAAAGCATTATCAAGCAGCCATGACACTGCTTGGCCATAATTAATACATTTTTATTACAAACGGGAAATACATTTTTGTTTATCATAAAAGCAGTCTTCAGGGCCTAGGTCTTCAAAAAAGCCTCAATGATTTCTGATAAAAAAAAATAATCATCATATTAGTATTTAACCTCTTATTCCCGAGGGTATATTCTGGTTTTTCCATCTGAATTTACATGATCATAACGCAAATCATGAGGTAATTTATTAGCAACTGCATAAATGAAAACATTTTATTTTATTTTATTTTATTTATTTTTTGTTCCCCTCAAATGAACAGAAAATTTTAAGTTTTATGATCATACACATATTGCTGTATGCTTGCAATTTAGGAGTTGAAGAGGTTAAACTCTCTGCATTGTAGTAATACTTTTATTTCATTCTTTGTTGTAACCCCATATCTTGGTTGGAAACAAAAATGGTACATTTTTGAACTCTATAACAATAGAGATCCTTTGGCTTTGGTATCTAGGCGGATTCAGCCACATTAGCTATAGCTGATTTATAATGTGTGGGACCAATTTTGAGGACAAAACATCTTGTATATGTCATTGTTTGCAAATACAAAGTTTAGTCCAAGAAGTTTGTCAGATGGTAAAAATCTCAAGCAGCAGCACTTCTGTCAGGGCTCTTTACTGTAAGAGTGACTGTAAAACTGCTGCAAAGTGAAGTGCACATTAATATGCCTGTTAGATTACTCAAGTGAATTAGTGTTAGTTTAGTGCCAACATGCTACTAGAATCTTATATGGATGCCAGCAGAGATGTTTTGATGTTGGCCTCAACAGAAGGCTTAGCTCTAATAGTCATGATTTATCACTCAAAATACTATATATATATATATATATATATATATATATATATATATATATATATATATATTGGTATTCTTGAGGTAATCTAACTCACAGTACTTCTTTTTTGATATCTGAGTATGAGCACACATTCATTTGTACTGTAAGTCAAGTAGAATTGTAAGTAGAAGACTTTTACTCTTTCTTGAGGTGAATTTTACAATGGCTGGCTTTACTTTCACTCAGATACAGGGGTTTCCTTTGTTCACAATTGGTCATAACTAACATTTCTTTTAAAATAATGGAGCACCATGATATGGGAGACTTCATCATAGCCAGAAACGTTATAATAGGAGGAAGACACTCACTCACTAGTTAAAGAATGAATGGTATAGATGATAATAATAATGAGAAGTACAATCCATCAGTAAAAGGAACCTGTAACACCTAAAATGAAATGCTGCTAGTGTCATTTTTTTCACCACCACTGTTTGCAGTGACTTTGTCCTCCTGAAATATTTTCTCTAATCTAATTATGGGGTGTCGAGGCATGAATGACAATCCATAATTAGATAGGTATAAACAGAAATAAAAATAGATATAAATACAAATATAAATGTTTTATTTCAAGTCTACTACATAACATTGAAATAACCATTCCATAAGCATGTCATGAAAGATGTCATATGCTGTCATGAGCTGTCCCGACAGCTTCTGTCCAGTTATCAAACAGTATCATTTTAGTATTTCTAGTAATTGTCATGACAGATGCTTGAATCACAGGCCAATTTTGTAGTGCAGTGTCGTTTTATCATGACATCAAACATTATTGCATCTGCAATGATAATAGTAACATGGACAACAGCAACGTGCCATGGTCATACAGCAGTTTTCCAGGACAGCTTCCACTCGGAATAGGCCTCGCCAGGGTCAACCAAAGTAGTTGATTCCATGTGTTCAGTGTCATATCCAGAGGTTGACTTAAAAAATAGATGCATGAGTACTGCTAGCATTGCTGCAGATGTTGAAGAAGAGGGAGGTCAGCCTGTCAGTGCTCAGACCATATGCCGCACAATGCATCAACTCAATCTGTATGGCTGTCATCCCAGGGTTACTGGAACCATGTCCTGTGGTCTGACAAAACCAAAATAAACTTGTTTGACTCAGATGGTGTCCAGCATGTGTAGTGGCGCCCTGGTGAGAAGTGTCGAGAAAACTGTCCCTTGCCTACAGTCAAGCATGGTGGTGGTAGCATCATGGTCTGGAACTGCTTGAGTGCTGCCGGCACTGGGGAGCTGCAGTTCATTAAGGGAAACTTGAATTCAAACGTGTACTGTGACATTCTGTAGCAGAGCATGATCCCCTTCCTTCGGAAACTACACTACATGGCAGTTTTCCAATTTGATAACGACCCCACACACACCTCCAAGATGACAACTGCCTGCTGAAGGTAAAGGTGATGGACTGGCCAAGTATGTCTCCAGACATAAACCCAATTCAAATCAAATCAAATCAAATTTATTTATATAGCGCTTTTTACAACTGATGTTGTCACAAAGCAGCTTTACAAAAATGGGAATCACAGCACAGAGAATCAGACAAAACACTGAACATAATATACAGCACTGAACATAATATACAGATTGAGCACTTGTGGGGCATCCTCAAGTGGAAGCAGGAGGAGCGCAAGTTGTCTAACATCCACCAGCTCAGTGATGTCATCATGGAGGAGTGGAAGAGGATTCCAGTAGCAACCTGTGCAGCTCTAGTGAATTCCATGCCAATTAAGGCAGTGCTAGATAATAATGGTGGTCACACGAAATATTGACACTTTGAGCACAATTTGGACATGTTCACTGTGAGGTGTACTCACTGTGTTGCCAGCCATTTAGACATTAATGGCTATGTGTTGAGTTATTTTCAGAGGACAGTAAATCTATACTGCTAGACAAGCTGTACAAGTTATATCCAAGTTTCATTTCTATAGTGTTGTCCCATGAAAAGATACAATAAAATATTTGCAGAAATGTGAGGGGTGTACTCACTTTTGTGAGATACTGTAGCTGTATTACGCTGCTGTTCAGTAATAAATAATACATAATAATAAATAATACACAAAGTAATGTGTTTTTCTGTATTTTTACAGAATGGACAGTTATTTACTATCAATTTACATATAAAACAAATTGCTTTTAAATCTACATATGTAATCTTAGAGGTTGATTTTGCATTAAAATTAATATAGTATTTTACTATGGAAAAAGTTGTGTTAAATATTGTGAAGTCACGATAAATTACCGTGCATGGCAGAAAGAGTAGTTCCAACTTTTGGACTTAGAGAGTTCAGATCATATAAGAAAGTCTATGTAACATAAATCACTTTCTTCTGTAAAAAATTAAACCTTTTGCAATACTTTATTTCTACAGAATGTTTAGTTCTAATAAAGTAGTCGAACACTCCAAGACAAAATGCTAAGTCAGCTTGAATGTGGTGGGTTTTGAAAAGAATCAATTACAAAAATAATTAGAGAAAGGCTACATAGCTCAGAGACAGCCTCTGAGGAAACGCTGCTGGCGATGTTGTAGGTCTGCAAGAGATTGCTGAAGGCGCTTTGTGCAAATTAGATAAGCTAAGTTTTACTCATAAAAGGCTCCACTTAGAAGTTGCTTATTGACATTCGTGTAACTCTAACTTTCATCATTCAACCCCTACAGGCATACTTATGCTTGTTTGACAAAGAGATTTGTTGCTTGAATCAGTGTCCTTATCCGGCACAGTTTTAAGCTACACTGTTCAATAGACACCAAGCTTATTAAATCACAAAGGTCATGAGTTATTACTTTTATTCTGATATACCTTTTAAACACAATTGTACGATCATGTATTTAAGTACATAATAGTCAAATATTAGTGGTATAGTACCTTATATAGTAGTTACATGAATCATTCATTTACACAAGGAATTGCATTGACATTCAGTTGACATTCTGTATCAACAGCCATTTCTCTCCTTGTTTTTCTTTCTGCTAAACAAGAGTAACAACTTTTGTGCAACTGAAATCAGAATATTTCATGTTTTACTAAGAAATATAAACGTGGGAGGAACAAAACTTTAGAATCTGCCTTTTGAGAGGAATCTTCTTCTTGACTCAATGAACATCAAATTCAAATCATAATATTTCTCCAATAAGGTTTCATGGGCTGTTCGTGGAAAGATGGGAAAAAATCTAAATGTTAAGTACAGAAATGTTACAAAAGCAGGAATTTGAACCACTGGCCGATTCACTGATTATGGCTGAAAACAAATTTTGCAGAAATGGAAAATCTCCAAGTTGTGCTTTCCTAAAGGCATACCGACATTAACGATGCTAGTTTTAAGAACTTTTCCCAATATGCAGCATTCCCAAACAGTACAATTAAACTGTATCTCTACGAAGTAGAAACCAAGAACTCTTACATATCACCTATGTGTTTAGTTTAACTCTTAGAGGTCTACAGGCACTACTGCTGATTTGACGTATAAATGTAATAAGACACGTGGTTAATTGCATCGTTTTTTACATGTTATGTCTACTTGTCATTTACATTCTCATTTAAAAGGTTTGAGTATCTGACTTGTTTTTTGATGCCGACAAATGACAACCATATAAAAATGTAAGAGACTTTTTTTGCAAAACAGGACTGTATGGACAACATTAGTGTAATCAAATTAGATTAGAATAAGATCTCATTTTCCTGAGGTCAGATCTTAAGTACAACTGTGGTATTGATTATGCCAGATGACAAATGCAAATAATGCTGGCTTTAACACAGTAAATCTTACATGCAACTTTGCTTGCGTGAAACCAATATGAACCTGTTTAAAGTGTCCTGTAACTCATTTGGAACTCACAACTGTGGAGTTGTAGGCAGCTCATGAATGCAGCTAACAAAGTGTGTGATCATGAAAGACTATTAAATGGTTGATTTCACCAATAAAATTTCACCAAGACAAAGCACCAGATTATTTATTATCTAGTTGAAAATGAGCTGGTAATTTAGCTGATGAGTGGAGGCATTGCATTTGCAACTTTGGTTGTGTTTGAGTTGCTTCATGCAACTGTTAATTTGCAATGAAACTAGGGTGCAGATACAGTTCTCACCATGTAACTAATTGCGTAACATTTCCACCATATAAAGCAAGTCTTACAGTTGAGTTTATTATCATTTACTCTAAAAACGTTATTAGGAACACCTTAAAAACCTTGCTTGAATGCTGCATATTGGAAAAACCATGCAATAAGCAAGTCATAGAAATTATAAGTTGTTATTCTGTCCAGTAATATAAGAGTGACATGTTACTATTACTGGTAATTGTCACATATCATGATGTTTGATGGCATGATGGCTAACTACAGTACACAGCAAAAACTTCACATACATAAGCTGTCATATAAAAAGTATGGCATCTGTCATGACATTACAGTGTACTATTAATGAATGAAGTCAGCAGTGACACTTCTTGATAACATATGGCATTTTCATGACATGTTAATGGCATGGTTTCATGTAGTAGGGCTCAAGTCAAATGTTACCCCATCTAATGTTTAATTAGTTAAGTTAAATTAGTTATCTGTCCCTCAAAAATTAATAAATTACAAATCAGATGTTACATATTTGCTGCACAATCTGAACTAGAGATTAAAAAAAGAAACAGACCAAAGCACACATCACTTTACTAATTCATTTATCTATGTTCCAGATGAGCATGCTTCATCATTGGGTGTAAGATTTTATGATCACTTCATAAAGAAGTTTCAATGGCATTTTAGGACAGCATTTGTATTGTTCCACATCAACTTGAAGGTAAAAAAAAAAAAAAACATTAATTAGTGTTTGGCTCCATAAGTCTTGGATGTGGTCCAATGATATCAAAATCTCCTCACTTCCACATTTACTCTTATCTGGATGCAAAAGGATGTCGAAGGTTTGTCTGTCTTGTCAAACCATGCTTAAAGAAGGGAAGAAGGGAACTTGAAGTTTACACTCAAAAGCAAAAAGCAGCCACCCTTAGCTTTCCAAATCCCTAATAAAGCTCAACGTGTTTAGCTGATTCAACACTGCTCACTTTATACTGAGAGATTCTCTATTTACTCTCTGCAGCACTATAGATATACAAAGCCATGTCAAGAAAAACCTACCAGATGTAGTATGATGTCTAGTGATGGATTCCCTAGTTATAATCTAAGATCAAAAAGTTCCATACAAACTACATCTTAATAAAGGTTCCTTGGAAAATACAGGTTCTTTGATGGTTCCTAGATTGGGTGTACACTCTTTAGCACAACAAAACAAATATAAGCAGTTACATAGTTTTTTACTCATTTATTGGACAAAGTGATTCAACATATGTATTTTAGTTGATATATAAGTGTGTGAATCTCTAGAATGATCACTTTGGTGTTAATTAGGGTCAGAAGGTTTAATCATCTGGATATGAGTGTGACTGACCTTACCCTATTTAAAAGCATCAACATGAGTCCTCACCAACAAGGACTAGTCTTTACAACTCTCATTTGTTAGTGCATGCCATGTCCCAGTCAAGTGAGATTCCTGAGGACCTGAGAAATTAGGCTGGAAGATACTCCAAAACAATTTCTGAAGAGTGTGGACTTTATCCATCTACTTCACCCTCTATCAGGAAGATGATGGAGAATATTCAATACCTTTGTAAACTTTTGCAAAAGTGGTCATCCAACAATAGCGACCCCTAATCGTGATTGAGGTGTAGAACACTGAGGTGTAGAACCCAGGATAACAACAGGGTGAGGATCTGCATGTCCCTCTTATACCGTCTAATGTAAATGTTTGGGTCCACCATCAGGCAAACACTGAGCAAGAATAGTATGTATGGAGCAATAGCATGGAAAAAGCCATTACTCTCCAGAAAGAACACTGGTGCCAGAAGTTTCCTAAAGACTCCCTGGAGCCAGAAAATTGCCAAAATAATGTTATATGGACATATAAGGTCAAAATAGATCTTCTTAACTCAAATGAGAGATGTTATTTTTGGCAAGAACCAGCATAAGAACCTCATCCCAATGGTGGAACATCATATTGGATGAAGACTGCTTGCTATTATTTTAAAGAAGCTATGAATTCTTCTTCTGTGAACTAAATCTCAACAGAAGGTGAGTCTTGCAGAAAGACAATGACCCTAAAAGTACTAGTCAGTCTACAAAGAGTGGTTGAAGCAGAAGAAATGTTGCTTTTTGAAACTCAAATGAGTCAAAGTTTATACCTTACTCCAGTAGAAATGTTGTGGCAGGACCTAAGACATGGGGTTTATTCAAGAAAGTCCACCAACCAGCTCAAGCCAGGTCCCACTTAATATTAAGTGTCTCTAATAACTGTGTAGTTATGCAGGAATAACATATGCAACAACACTAACTACTGATGATTTAGTCAATGTTACAGATGGAGCACAGAAGTACAGACCTATGTAATTACACATTTGTATCAACTTCAGCTTTGCCTTGTAATTAGGGATTAGTTGGGATAGTGTAGTGGTTAACACCTCTGCCTTCTACACTGTAGACTGGAGTTCAATCCCCACCTGGGCAAAACACCCTACACTATACCAATAAGAGTCCTTGGGCAAGACTCCTAACACCACCTTGGCCTCCCTGTGTAAAATGATCAAATTGTATGTCGCTCTGGATAAGAGCATCAGCCAAATGCCGTAAATGTAAATGTAATTACACAAGTTTATCCTCTACACCGGAACCTGTAGACATTTAATTCATGCCATAAAATGTACTGTACTGCTGTACTGTCACACTACAGAATGGTCTAAAGTAGAAACAGCACATACAACATGAATGCTAGCTTAATGTATGTAATTACATGAAGCAAAACTGAATTTGACACGTGAAATTACATAAGATGTACTTCTATAATACATCTGTAATTGTGACTAAATCATTAGTAGTTACATTTTTGTTGCATTTATTGTTCACATGTAACTACACAGTTATTAGTGACGCTTAATATGAAGTGGGACCAAGCAATTCTATAAGAAGGAATGGGCCCAAGTCAATGTGCACTGCTGATCAGTAGTTATAGAAACCATCTGGTTGAGGTAATTGCTGCTCAAGAGGGTCACACCAGTTACTAAGTAGAGGTTCACAAGCTTTTGCCAGTAAGGATATTTAATGGTAAATCTTTTTATTTAGTAAATTAACAAAAAGCTATTTTCTTGTTTGGGTTATTTGCTCCTAAGTTCTCTTCATCTGTTATGAATTTAGATCACATTTGTGTAGAAAATCACATAATGCTAAAAGATCCACAAACTTTCAAGCAGCACTGTACAATAATGACTGAAAGGTTCTTAATGGAACTAAGTGATTTTTTTCTATGGAATTGCTCCAAAGACCCCTGTTGTGCACATTCATGTTTAAGAGTGTAGATGGAGCTGATTTGTCCCAAAATGAAAACTCCAAAAATGGCACAAATACTTCTATATGAATATATACCATGAATTATAATGGCTCACTCAGTGTGAGGTCTGGAGCCAAGAACATTTTGCCTATTAAATTTTGAAGAACATGGAGTTTCTCACACATTTGGAAATGAAAGGGAGACAAACGAGACTTTTTCCTGAATGTTTCCCACAGAGGCATCAATGGCGGGGTTCGTTACATACTTTGACACATACTGTGTGCAGGCGTGTGTCAAAAAAAGGACTTCCTGAATTTGTCATTTACTTTCCTTAGAATGAGCATGAGTGAGAGAACAGAATGAGCAAGTAATACGTCTGGAACTGGTCCTGAAAAGTTTTATTCTTCTTGCCAGGCCAGTCATAACCAGTTCACCATCTACTTCATCTTTTCAAGATGCCAGTGCTGCAAGCATTTCATCCCAAAATAATGGGGCACTATAGCTTAATTCTGCCTTGCCAAATTCAGATTGTCCAAATGAGTTTTACCTCAAGAAGGCAGACTGCATCGATTTTGACATTCTGAATCTGCCAGAACTTCACATTTGTAGATGCACTGCCAAAGTAAGCAAGTGGCACTCCTGGCCTTTAAACAAGTACTTTGAAGGTCTAAATCAGAGGTCGGCAACCACAATGTTAAAAAGAGCCATTTTTTCTCTTGAAAAAAAAAAGAATCACCTTTGGAACACTTTATGTCCATTTTACCATCTTGGCTATCAATGTGTCTTAGTGTGTGCTAATGCGTTAGTATAGGCTAACAAATTTAATATGAATGAAAATGCAGACTTACTCTGCACTGCTTTAAGCTTTAGCTCAGCTCTAGCTGCTTCTTTCACATCTCCAGCAGGAAACATCTCCACAAAAGTGCAATAGTTTCTTGTAAAATATCTCTCAACGTTCAATCTTTTATGAGGCTGAAGTCAGCTTCTTAAATGCCACTGTCTTGTCTGAATTCTCTTGTTTTCTTCTCTTGCTTGAGGTGGCAGAATGTAACTGCTGCACCATTTAAGATGCAATGGGAGCATGAAGCTGCCAAATGAAAAGCTGAAACATTAAAAAGTCAGCTTCATGACTTTTTAATGTTTGACAGCAGATTAAATGTATTAGGAAACCAGCTGGAGTGCTTGTAAATGCAAATAGGTCTGTCCACATTATCAATGTTTGTCTTAAATCTATTGTTTTTGCCTTTTCATTAGCTACTATCTCGGCTAGACTGTCGTCTGTGTTGCTTTGTGACTATGCTTTCAAAGATAAAGGTAGTAAACTGTCACTGGGGCAGTACCCCTCTTGTCACTGAAGTGGTACCCTCAAGGCTACATCTCGGTACCTTTAGTCAGGGAACAGAATTGTACTGAATCCACTGAAATATATTTTGAAATTATATTATATTATATGTTGTATTGACTCCACACACCCTGTCTCGTCTCCAGGCCTTTTATATTACTGTTCTGTTTTAAAACATTAGGTTATGGAAAGTTTCAAATACATTTTTTTCACCTGGGAAAATCTAGTTTATGTACACAACTGGACCTTAAAATCACTGTTGTACCTTTGGTGGTACATTTTTCATTGTTTGTACCTTGATGACCAAAAAATGTATCTGCACAGAACCTTTATTTCTAACAGTGCAGCAGTCATCTTCAGGATTAAGTGCTGAATTAACAATTACATAAACTCTAGTGGTTATGTATTATTAAAGCTGTGTTAGAATGATCAGCAGCATGTCATCGACACCTGTTCTAAATAGAAATGTAAGGAGTGATGTGCTTTGTTTTTTTTTTTAATGTAATTGAGTAAAAATACAAGTATGTAATTTCTCGATTATACTCAGTACTCAAGTAAAGCACAAATCTTCCACAGGAAAATATTTTTCATCCCTGGTTAAACTACTTGGCAGCACCATTTCTTTTCAGTTAACACTACTGACCTCAAACTAGAGAGTTATTCTAAAGGACAAGTCAACAATATGGGGACATTTTAGAATCTTTGATATGTGTAGAGGGTAAAACAGCTAAGAGCATGTACGTCTCTCCCAAGGAGGGGAGGAAATCAGCAAGGGGTCTTCCACACCAGGGGTCTAAGGTAGAGGCAGAATGATAAAATGGAATCATGAAAGAAAAAGAAGTGGAATGGAAAAGCAAAATCAAGTCAAGTCAAAGGAAAAAGACAGATGTACGTGAAAAGTACATTAGACGTGGAAGGTCATTGTAAGACTCTTGTTAGCTTTAGCTGAAAAGCAGATCCCAGGCCAGTCACTTTAGATTTGTTCAAGTTTCATTTACACAGCCTTTCTTGTGTTTGCATTCTATCTGAAAGGCAGACATGGAGAAGAAAGCCAGAGCATTGGCATGCCCTGGAGCGTGCCCTTCGGGAACCCCGCAGATAATTACAAACTGTTCAGCAAAGGGCTCTCAAGCCGGAAGCACACAAAAAAGCTCCATCCATAAAGGTGACTGGCGAGTCAACTAGGCCACTCATGACATCATTTGATGCTCAGGGGGAAAACATCTGTGATATAACATGGCATGTCCATTTAAGCTTGCTAAACCATTTTAGCAAGCTTTATTATTAAATTAGGTGATGTTCAATATTTCCCACATATAGATTATACTTACCCCAACCCCCCAACATGCACACACATATATTATCTAAGCTACTTGTCCTTCTGGGTCGCAAGGGCTGTTGGAGCCTATCCCAGTGGTCACTGGGCCAAATGCAAGAAACACCCTGGACAGGTTCCCACTGCAAAACATAAAGCATACATACTTAAATTAAATACCCAGCTACAAAACCCAGTACAAAACCCCAAATCAGAAAAAGTTGAAAATTTACTTTGACTTGTATTGCATTAAAGACAGTATAAACACAAGATATTTGATGTTTTATGTGGTGAAATTCATTTATTAATATTTGTAAGTATATATCCATTTCTGCCATTCAGACCAAAGAAATGAGAACCCGGACTGTTACTAGCGAGTCAAGTAAAAGCCTGGATCTGTCATGGTATGAGGTTGTGTCAGTGCCCTTGGCCAGAGTAACTTTCACTTCTGTGGTGGTACCATTAACACCGAAAAGCACATAAAGATTTTGGAGCAACACATCATTGTTATTGAAAGAAAACCTCTCTAAAACCACAACTTTACAGCAGAAGGAAAACACCTACTTTACTTTTAATGTAAGTCAGTGGAACCCGACTTTTTGCCAAGTTATTTTGGTTTATTTGTTTTGGTCCCTTCTTCATGAAATTTATGCAAAATGTAAAGGGAAAAAAATATTCAAATTATCTCAAACTGAAAAACAACAAAAATGGAGATAGGAGGTTTTGTTCCGACAGCAGCCATGTTCATTCTGCACACATTACAAAGGCATGGCTATGGAAGAGGGTATGGTAGCTGGACTGGCCTGCCTGCAGTACTGGCCTGTCCCCAATAGTGTGGTGCATTTTAAAATGCAAAATGTGGCAATGAAGGCCACGTACTGTTGTACACCTTAAGAAGAATGGGACAAAATTACACCTGAAATACTTTATCACTTTGTCTTTTAAGTGTTGTGAAAAGAAATAGCAATATATCAAAGTGGTAAATGCTTTACTCTCTCAACGTTTTGTTGCAACGTGTTACAACAAACAACTTTGAAAGTGTTTATTTAAAAAAAAAAAATTCCCAGCGTAGGATAGGTCTAAATAATTTACAATTCACTGTTTTTAGTTTAAAAATGATTTGAATTTCTGATTTTAAGTTGTAAACATTTTTAGGCGTTTAGATATCAGTGTACAACAAAGCAAATTGTAAGTAAATTTGGGTGATGGTACCTTCTCATCACATCATTGCCATTGACATGGTAGTGGTATAGTTGTATGGTAGTTATTAATTGTAGTTACTTTGTAACTAATTATGTAATTAATCAAGTATATAATTACTTTTGAAAAGCAAAATTATTAAAACAATCAACATCTAATGGTTTATTTGTTTCTATTTTGAACCTTAATTTGCACTCCTAGACTTCAGAAACAAAAACATATTAGATCACCGGTGAATGAACTGCTCTTATCAACTCATTTGCGATGGTGATTATCATCATCATTATTATTATGTAGCTCTATCAGTTGTTGTCTATTGTCATAACGCTACTCAGTGCCATTATCACTCACCTAATGATCATTATCAGCGTCGCTGACCTGATATGAGCTGCCATCCACTAATTATTCCATCAGTGAATGTCACCTTTCTACTCAGCAAGCAACCGTGTGGGTGTCTGTCTCTAGCAATGTGGACAAAAAGAGAGAGGCTGAGATGCCATGAATGCAAAAGAGAATCAATAGAAGCCTTTTTTTCTTCTCTTAATATCCCTCTCTGCTGTACACCTTCTCCCTTTTCCCTCAATGAATCTAGCTGACACTCCTTTCTTATTCAATAATTCTTTTACTTTTTTACTGTCTTAATTTATTGTTGTTTAGAATGCTCTTTCTCTTACGCGCTCTCTCTCTCTCTCTCTCTCTCTCTCTCTCTCTCTCTCTCTCTCTCTCTCTCTCTCTCATTCTCTCTCTCTCTCTCTCTCTCTCTCACTCTCTCTCTCTCTCTCTCTCTCCCTCTCTCTCTCTCTCTCTCCCTCTCTCTCTCTCTCTCTCTCTCTCTCACTCTCTCTCTCTCTCTCTCCCTCTCTCCCTCTCTCTCTCTCTCTCTCTCTCTCTCCCTCTCTCTCTCCCTCTCTCTCCCCCTCTCTCTCTCTCTCTCTCTCCCCCTCTCTCTCTCTCTCTCTCTCTCTCTCATTCTCTCTCATCATTATATATTAATAGAGCTGAAGTCTTTTACTGCATCCTTTGTACACCTGGGCTTTCTATTGATTTTTCTACTTTCACTGTTTGAAAGTGAGTACAGTGCAGTCTCCTTTGATTATATTTTCCGTTTTTGGAGGTGAAATGTCCTTAATGTGTGTGCGTGCGTGTTTGTGTGTGTGGATGTATGTGGGCGTGTGTGTGTTTGTGTGTCTGTGTTTGTGCTTGCGCACGTACGTGTGCATGTGTTCGTGTATGGGTGCTTAAGCATGTTTATGTATGTGTTTGTGTGTGTGTGTGTGTGTGTGCGTGCATGCCTGTCTGTATGTGTATGTGTGTGTGTGTGTGTGTGTGTGTGTGCATGCCTGTCTGTGTGTGTGCGTGTGTGTGCCTGCCTGCCTGCCTGCCTGCCTGCCTGAGTGTGTGCGCACATGCCTGTGTGTGTGTGTGTGCGTGTGTGTGTTGAAATTAGCTTGTGCAGTACCTTCTGTTTTAGTAATGTATAAACCTGAACTTGGTAAACACTTATGTTACAGGTAGCCTACGTTTGAACTTGCACACAGCTGGTGCAACCAGCCACTGGAGAACAAAGTCAAAACAGCTCAAATGATCGCCATGCCTATTTGCTATAAGCAGTTATTATCACATTTGTTTAACAATAACAACAAAATAAAAAATACAAAAAAAGAAAATACAAAATTTTGTGAATTTTTTGTGAATATTGTGAAAATACACACAAAGAATGATGCACAGGGAAAATAAGCATAAGGTGCAAACGCAGGCCAAGGCAAATGGTCTTTTTTGTCATTTCTCAATATCATTATCAATTGTGTGCATTGGAAATGTCGTTCTTTAGGCAACATGGCGCAACCCAAAAGCAGCATATTACACAGGACTACAAAGAGTGCAGATATGAAGGTGTGAAATAAGTGCAAAAAATACAATGAATGCACCAGATAAATATACAGAACAATAAATACACATGACAAAAACAATATATGTGAATGGGCGTCATATTTGTGCACATATTCCCATACATATGTATACATGGATTTACATCAAAGGAGTATGTGAGTGATGAAGGAATTAGTGCAAAATTTGTGAACTGTAAACTATGCAGAAAGATTGAGATCTCAAAGCAGAATTCAAATAGTTTAAGAATTTTAAGTGGAGGCATGCAGTGATGTGCGATCAGTCTTTTGTGGATGTTGGAAAGGGTCTAGATTAGTCCAGTGCTCTCGTTTGCAGGAAGTGAAGACACTGCTGGGCTTTCTTGGCTAAGGTAGTGCTGAGGGTCCAGGTCAGGTTGCCAATGATGTGGGGCTTTTGACTCTCTCTACTGTTCAACCATTGATGTGCAGTGGAGAGTGATCCCTGCGAGGCCTCCTGAAGTCAGCATTCATCTCTTTAACATTAAGAGAGAGGTGGTTGTGTCTGCACCACCTCCTCCCTGTGTGCTGACTCATCGTTGTTGCTAATAAGACCCACCACTGCAGTGGAGTTCTTAGCAAGGCATAGCTCAACTCACGTAAGCATGTGAAATAAGCTATGCCTTGCAGAACAGTTGTGAGTCAGCAGTGTGAATGGCAGGGGAATGACCACAGAGCCCTGGGGAGTGCTGGTGTTCAGTGTGGTGGTGCTCTTGGTGTTCTTGCTGATCGTGGCAGACTGAGGTCTCCCAGTCAGTAAGTCCAGGATCTAGTTGCAGAGAGAGGTGTTGAGGTCCAGCATGCTCAGTTTTCCAATAAGTTGCTGTGGGATGATTGTGTTGAATGCTGAACTGTCTATGAACATCTTTCTCACATAATTGTCTTTTCTACTCAGGTGGGTCAGGGAGAGTTGAGTGGCAGAGGATATAACATTCTCTGTAGAGAGGTTAGGGCAATATGTGAACTAAAATGGATCCAGTGTGAAAGGAAGATTGCTATTTATGTGTGCCATTACCAACCACTCCATGCACTTCATTATGGCCAGAGTGAGTGCTATGGTTTTGGTAGTCTTTGAGGCAAGATTTTTTTCACCATGGTCACAGTCTTTTTGAAGCCCTCCAGGACAGCTGCCCACCGCAGAGAGATGCTGATGACGTTGCATGTCAGCGATGGCCTGAATGCCCTACTACATATGTCATATGTCTCTGGTGTCTAGAAAGTGTCCATGGATTCTTGGAACATACATTATATTTCCAAAAGTATTCACTCACCCATCCAAATAATTGAATTCAGGTGTTCCAATCACTTCCATGGCCACAGGTGTATAAAACCAAGCACCAAGGCCCGCAGACTGCTTCTACAAACATTATGAAAGAATGGGTTGCTCTCAGGAGCTCAGTGAATTCCACCGAGGTACTTTGATAGGATGGCACCTGTGCAACATGTCCAATAAATATTCCACAGTCAACTGTCAGTAGTATTATAACAAAGTTGAACCAATTGGGAACGACAGCAACTCAGCCACAAAGTGGTAGGCCATGTAAAATGACAGAGCAGGGTCAGTGGATGCTAAGGAGCATAGTGCGCAGAGGTTGCCACCTTTCTGCAGAGTCAATCGCTACAGACCTCCAAACTTCTTGTGCCCTTCAGGGAATGGGTTTCCAGTACAGTGATGATCCCTTCCTGTTTTAACATGACTGCACAGCTGTGCATGAAGAAAGATACATAAAGACATGGATGAGTGAGTTTGGAAGAGCTTGACTAGCTTGCAGAGTCCTGACCTTAACCCGGTAGAACACCTTTGGAATGAATTAGGGCAGAGATTGCGAGCCAGGCCTTCTCATCCAACATCAGTGTCTGACCTCACAAATGTGCTTCTGGAAGAATGGTCAAAAATTCCCATAAACACACTCCTAAACCTTGTGGAAAGCCTTCCTAGAAGAGTTGAAGTTGTTATAGCTGCAAAGGGTGGGTATCATATTAAACCCTATGGATTAAGAATGGGATGTCACTCAAGTTCATATGCATGTGAAGGCAGATGAGCAAATACTTTTGGCGATCTAATGTAGGTCTGCTTACTCTCTGATGGTCTGTAACAGGTTGGTTCTTGCTGTGTTGAGAGCTGCTTTGTCATCCGACTCCCTTGTTTTCAGCAGTGCCCCCCCCCCCGCTAATGCTTATGTAGCCAGTCATGGATGTGCTATATTCCTCCGAAGCTGTGGAATCATTATACAGTGTTGCTTGAAAGTTATGGAATCTTTTTTAGCATCTTTTACAGTTTCACACAAATGGTGAAAAAGGTAAAGGGCCCAAAACAAACATTTGGCCACCCTGCACTTAGTATTTAGTCAGTATTTAGTGACACCTCCTTTGGCAAGTACCAAAGCTTGGAAATGCATTTTGTAGCCAGCTAAGCAACTTTCAATTCTTGTTTGGTGGATTTACACCCATTCTTCCTTGCAAAGGGCTTTTAGTTCTCTGAGATCTTGCATGCACTGCTCTTTTGAGGTCTATCCACAGATTTTTGATTATGTTTAGGTCAGTGGACTATGAGGGCCATGGCAAAACTTTCAGTTTGTACCTCTTGAGGTAGTCCATAGTGAATTTTGAGGTATATTTAAGATCATGATCATGCTATAGAAGCCATCATTTCACACTTTTTTCTTTCCTGTACAAGGGAAATGCTCCCTGTGCCACAAGCTGCAACACAAGCCCAAAGCATGGTTGGTACACCTCTTTGCTTAACAGATAGAGAAGTGAGCTTTTCATTCAATTCTGCAATTTTTTTCTCCAAGCATACCTTTGCTTATTCTGGCCAAAATGTTTGTTTTTTTTTCATCAGTCTAAAAGACTTTTATCCAAAATGCAACAGTCTTATTTAGAGGTTCCTTTGCAAATATCTGATACTGAATTTTGTGGTGAGGATGCAAAAAAGGTTTTCTTCTAATAACTCTTCCATGAAGGTCATATTTGTGCTGGTGTCTCTGCATGGTAGAACAGTGCACCACCACTCCAGTTTCTGCTAAATCTTTTTGCTATCATATAGGGATTTTGACACAATCCTACAAGCAGTTCTCTCAAAGTTTTCTTGGTTATGTGAATGAATAAGAAAACAAAAAAGATTTTGATGGCTTAAATGAGTTGCTATGTTTGACAAAAACCAAACACTGCAGTCTACCTTAAGAACTTCATTGCACCTTTGAAACGAAACTTGATGCTGGCAGTATCCCAGTTTGGGGCTATTTTGCTGCTGTTGGACCAGGAAAGCTTACCATCATTTGCTGAAGCTATAAATTCTGAACTGTAGCAAGAAATTCTGTAGGAGAATGTTAGGGCATCCATGAACTGAACCTCAACTGAAGGTGGGTCCAGCAGAAGGACAACGATCCTAAAAACACCAGGTAGTCTCTAAGTATTGGTTGAAGCAGAATAAATGTTCAGTTTTGGAATGGCCAAAGTCAAAGTCCAGACACGTTGTGGAAAGACCCAAAATATGGCATTAATGCAAGAAAACATGAGTTTAAGCTGGCGGTATGCTCTCTGGGACTGTAGAAAAACTGGGTCTTTACAATTATAAACTTCACCAATGCTGGGTAGTCACTTGATATTACTACAGTATTCCTGCACCATTCTGTAAACATAGAAGCCACTACTGCGAGTCTTACCAAACAGTGCTGCTACCATGTTGGCATGTTGTGTTGTTAGCTGAGCTAGCAGGATTGCTGCACCTAAAATGATGTCAGTCACGTCTAAGTAAAAACAAAAACAAAGCAGTCCCAGAGCTCACGCTGGGAAGTTAGCTGTAGTCTGGTGTGATCCCGTTTATTGTTGAGTGAGTGGACATCAGAGAGGAGAAGAGATACTAAAGTCAGAAGCCTAGAGTTGGCTTTTAGCCTAGCTCAAATCCCAGAGAGTTTGGGTTTCCACTTTCTGACAGACCATTTTTAATGCATCCTATGTCAGCCAGTAGTGTCACACCATCCCATAGTCCTGAGGCCTGGCTTGCAAAGTAACCAGTGGGTACCTCTAGAAGTCTGTCATGCATTACAGCTAAATTTTGTTTTCCAATATCAAGCAGTTGTTCAGCCTTGAACAGTTCCTGATGCACATCTTGTGTAAAATAGTTTCAGAAAACTACCTAGAGGATACAAAGGCACTGTGGGGAGCCACTGCACCAGGAATGCACCACATACTTAAGTTGCCAAAAAACAAAGTCTTAGTCAATGATTCAATGAAAAAATATAGATAAAAGAAGATACAAAAAACAAGAAAAGTATGTATCATTCCTGCCAAATATTTTTATACATTTATTTTTTTTTACTGTCCTCCCAGAAATCCAATTAAACTAATTTTATGGGTTTAAACATCTGAAGAATCTGTAATAATTTCAGCATGAACAGCTGAAGCAAAAGTGCTAAAAAGGAAGGACAGATACACAGTACTTCGCAAAAGTCAGAGACCACTCTTAATTTATTCAGTTCAAATCAAAGTTATTCATTTTTCAGGAGATATTTCTGAGGGAATTGCATATAAAATAAAGCATTTGCAAAAGGAAGGGGAATGTGAAAAGAAAATATGTGAAGGGGAAAAGTTTCCAAAACAAAGATACAGAGAAAACAGTGCTCCTAACAACAATGTAAGACTTCATAAAGCACCAAAAATGTCCTTATCAGTTAAATAGTACTTACAGTTTTCATCTTTGACAGAAAGAAGAACATCAGGCAACATTCTGCAATTGAATTCTGCAACACATTCCAAAGAAGTTGGGACAGGAACATCCAGAAAAGGTTGAGTTTTGTGAGTGAGGGTGTCTTGAGCTTGTCACTTTGCCAAAAATGCACCAGCAAAAAAATCAACAGGACACTGCTCTGAGCTTGAGCTTATCTGAAGTGGACTGAGACACAGAGGAAACATGTTTTGTGATGTGATGAGTCAACCTTTCATATTGTTTATGGAAATAATGGACACTGTGTTCTCTGGGCCAAGAAAGAAAAAGACCATTCAGATTGTTACTGGCATAAAGTTCAAAATCCAGCATCTGTTATGGTCTGTTATGGGCAGGGTATTAGTGAGTAACTAAGAGATCGCATGATACTGATACGTCAGACTGAGATTAGACTGAAAAATACTGACCTCTTCTTTTAGGAGATTGTGAAGACCACTAAAAAGGCCATGTATATATATATATATATATATATATATATATATATATATATATATATATATATATATATATATATATATATTTTTTTTTTTTTTTTTTTTACCCCTCAGCTTTTTGAAGTGAAGTCAAAGTGAGGCTTAAACAATTCTGGTACTTTTTTTCAAGCAATTCTTTTATCCGGCCATTTTCCAGATATTTTTTGCTGTGTTTTTTTTCCCTCCTTCAATCGCTGTTGGCCCTGCATTTTCCTTTTTTTCCATCTCCCAATCGTTTTACAAATGCCATTTGAGGAAGGGCATCGCAGTCCACTGCCTCTTCACACATCTCTGCCTCTATCCTCATGCTCGACCATGCGTGAAAACTCAACAACACGGCCAGTCCACACACACACTCACACTCTCAGAGCACCAGCAGTAGCACAAATGTGAAGGTAACACACCCACACACACATTTAAACAAAGGCTAGTGACCACATTTTGAAAAGGGTTAGTTGAAGGGATCCACTCTTTTTGTTTTTCTTGAAAGTCTCTCTCTCTCTCTCTCTCTCTCTCTCTCTCTCTCTCTCTCCCTCTCAGAAGTTTGAGTAATGTTTATCTCTAGTGCTGGGATATCAGCCTGACATGCTGTTGCTCTCAGTGCACTCTCCAGCCAACTCACACACTAGCCTCCATTCTCTGTCCAATGGGCTTAGAGAGAGCCAACAGTCATTTAAGTTTGAATCACATTTTAAACCAATTGCATTTCATAAGGGTTTTTTTAACATCCTCTGTTAAATGACATTTTGTTGATTTTCTAAGTGAAAATAAGTGAAGGTGAAATGTGAAATTAACACATTCTCTACAGGGCACAAACGTATGACATTTCTGTAAATGTTGCAGTAAATTTTCTTTTTATTTGCAAAGATTCCTGAGGAAGATAACCATCTATACATTTCTGAGGTAAATAATCACCTTTAAAGGTATCATTCAATCCATATGATCTCAGTGCTAGCATTTAATCTTTAATTTAAGGAAAGTGCAATGTAAATAAATCATAACAGCCCCCTGAGTGAGGAAGGTTACCACCTTTCACTAGATGAATGGTATCAATTTTAGGGCTAACCGTGTTCACACTGTGTATTGAAGAGAGTAGATCTATCTATCTATCTATCTATCTATCTATCTATCTATCTATCTATCTATCTATCTATCTATCTATCTATCTATCTATCTATCTATACACTCACCAGCCACTTTATTAGGTTCAATTGCTTGTTAACACAAATAGCTAATCAGCCAATCACATGGCCGCAACTCAATGCACGTAGGCATGTAGAGGTGGTCAAGACAATTTGCTGAAGTGCAGACCGAGCATCATAATGGGGGAAGAAAGGTGATTTAAGGGACTTTGAACGTGGCATGGTTATTGGTGCCAGATGGGCTGGTCGGAGTATTTCAGAAACTGCTGATCTACTGGGATTTTCATGCACAGCCATCTCTAGGGTTTACAGAGAACGGTCAGAAGAAGAGAAAATATCCAGTGAGCAGCAGTTATTACCCAATAAAGTGGCCAGTGAGTGTATATATATATATATATATATATATATACTGTACCTTATATAAATCTGTCAGATACAGTACAATGTACAGGTGCCTTATTATTGTGCTTTTTCCAGCATCCTAACAGAGGAAGATGATCGTTATTCTTCAAAGTACAATAAAACCTCTAAGACATTCAATTCTTGAGATAATAGTGGTAGTATGCAACAATTTCCTCAACAACAGATTGTTGGATTAACACTGAAAAAAAGAAGACACAGTAAAAGAAATGGAATAGAATAATATAGTCTTAAAGACACACACAGCAGTAGTTTAAGGAAATAAAACAAATACACTGAAAAAAGTAGAAAGCACTTGAAAGCATACCAATACCACAAATAAATAATATATAAAATTCTAAAATTGATATGAGTTGCATTGAACCCATTTATTGAGTGGCACCAGTAATATCCTGGTATAATCATTAATATTATGAAACTTGAGGTGTCTGAAAATAGATAACATTTCTTCATTTATTTCATTTATCTAGTTATTTGTATATAATCAGTGCAATGAACAAATGAGCCCCCTTTAGCCTTATGATCTGATGCATCTGATATGTGACATATTCCTTTCATGCATTTTCTTGTTTAACATCGTAGTGAAATAAAAATAACATTGAAATTATTCTTTAAATCTGAAATAAATGCAACAGTGTTTAGAACTCACTCTGTTAATGAAGAGATGGCAGAAATAGCTACTATTGTGTTTTTAGGTCTGTATCACTGATCACTTCATTCTGAGACCTCCTGCTGACTTTGATTGGTCCTAGTCACTGCATCATTTGTTCTGAGACCCCCGTCTGTGATTGATCCTTGTCAATGCATCATTTGTCCTGTGATTGTTTTTTTAACTCCATTCATGTACACAGGACAACTCTCCAGCAAAACTGTTTAAAGTTTTAAGGTTGTTATCTACAGAGACAATCCGACAGAATACAATTAGAACCATTGGGATTAACATCTGATGGTTTTGTTCACTAATAGGAATTGGCTTACCAGTTACCAATAAAGAACTAGTTTCTTTTAGAACACGTTTAGATCCTATGAGACTAAGATCAGTCCCAGGTCACCTGTTGAACCATTAGGACCCTTTACATTGAGATATCACCTGATTAAGAACGGCTATAAAACATTATGAAGGTATTAGATCCATTTTATTTTCTTCATTTACAGATCAGTTATGTTTGCAAACTTCATGAGGACAGGTCACCATAAATCCGCCAGATGATCTTAACATGGCTCTTCATATGATAGTGTCCAATGATGAGAAAATCTAGAACTGGAACTTGAAGATTCCAGCCCTGGGGTTTAGGAGCTGTAGTTGGGTTACATGTTGAAGAACCTAAATACCTTCAAATAATTTTGATGAATATTTTGATGACAACTAAGCATCATCTCACACTTGGTGACTGAGTAGAATATAATATAATTCTTATCAGAGTGATGTAACACTTACAAGCCTTATTAACCGTTTAAATGGCCAGGAAGAGTCAGATGGGTCCAAATCTCTCTTACACACTTCTATTACTTAAGAGTAACCTAGCTGTTGAGCTTTATGTAGCTACTAAATGATAAGCTTATGAAGTCACAAGCCTGGGATTTTAGGCCTCTTTGTAATCTTTTATATTGCTTTAAAATATTCACACAATACGAATTTGGCTTTTTCAAGTGCTTTCCCATGCATATTATGGCAACATGCATATTTATTGCTTTGAAAGTAACTAAATAAAGAGGTTTTCCAAGAATAGAGATGATTTGTGTTTCTTTGCACCCCAGGATTCTTTGCACGTTTTGAACAGTTATTTTCACATGGCTTGACTTTATTCAGAAATGTCATTCATTTTATTTAGGCGAACGAAATTCACAAGTAACTCTAGTAGATGATGAGCAATAAGAGAGCCTCCCCCCTCATTTGCAATTATTACACCATCAGATTTTAAAAAGAAAAAGAAGAACAAAGAAACAACATCGCCGCCCAGAAAATTGAGCTACACATAAGATAAGGCAGCGTCCAGCATCTGCCACTGCTGACAACTTAATCTGAACTTCCTCTGGGTGAATGATTGCCGCTGAATGGGTCGCTCTTTCTCATCTGATCTGTGCACTTCTGGCATTTAAAATGAAACACAGGAGTATGTTCACTGCATTTGAACAAATCCAGCACAAGAGCTGAATATTTTTGAGAAAGGAGCAGAAATGATGGAAACAATTACATCTGATACTTTGCATATTTAATATGCAAATCTGAACCATTTAAATGAATCTCTTCAGGTGAATGTTTCCCAGCACCTGAGCTGCAATATTACAGGAAGTGGGGATCCTGAGGGGGCTGCAGCACCTCCAACTGTTGTTAATAATTATAAAATATTCTGGATTTTATAATAATTTGAACACTGTAAAGATCCATGTGTGCTTCTTTAAGAGTGGAGTATGCATTTTTATGTTGTAGCCCTTCACTGTTTATGTAAATGCTGTATTTTCATTACAGTGAGCTGAAAACTGTTGGCTGCTTTGTGGGTGCATCACTCAAACACAACCAGGTTGAGATGCAAAGAGAGAGAGCCTGTGCAGAGCTGTAGGCCAGTTCTGAGACCCGAAGCAGCCTAATATTCTTTTTCTTAACTGAAAAATAATCATAATAATTGTAATAATGACGGTTTAATCATTACATCTTTCATTCAGAGTGCATTTCAGCGTAAAATCTCAGCGTGTGATCCTTTTCTCAGTAACAGTATTTTGATAGATACACATCTTTTCAGACTCAGTGTTGTCTTCTCACAGTGGAAGAATGGACAGAGACACCTGTGAAGAGGTAGAGCTGAATCTGTGTTTCTCAAAGAAGAAAGCAGCAGTTTATCTGATGGCGGCAGTTTTGGTGGTCTGCTAGGTATTGCATGGTTGGTTGAGTCCCATTTTCTCTGTATATTTCAATTTATTTCTAAACTCCAGTTTTGGAAGTTTATTTTTCTTAGACTTTTCTCTTCCTCAAGCAAGTACAATATCTGTGTAATCTTCTCAGAAATATGTCCTTTAACAGTTGTGGATGTACATGAGAAAGACATCTGAAGGCAGCTGAGGCCTGATTGGGAAGTCGCTTGTGTTAGTGCCTCTTTGAAGGGGAACATAATGTCAGTGAGAGCTTTGGAAAGAAGCGGCTTTATAGAACCATACACAACGCAATCTCCAACAATCTGAAGAAACATTTTGCTGCTGTTGGAACTAAACCTTGTATCTCCAAAATGGCGACTTTACAGGAGAAGGAAAAAAACATCTTGACTTTTAGTGTAAGTCAATGGAACCAGATGTTTTTCCAAGTCATCTTGGGCTATTTCTTTTGGTCCATTCATCGTGAATGCACACGATATAAAGGACAACAGGCTTTTTCAGAATATGTCAAAAACTGAAAAACTTTTTTTTCTCTCTCTCTGACAGCAGCGATTTCATCCTGCAAAGTTTTTGAGTGTTCATTGTTCTGTATAGAACCATTGTCTTTACTAAAGAGCCCTTGAAGCACTATCTTTTCAAACAGTGTAGGGTCCAAACATCTAAGTCTGCTTAATTGAACTGATTTTATTTCATCAGTTTTCAAATACATTTTTTGTCCCATTTCTCAAACAATATTTCTTGTCATATTTACTGACAAGCAAAATATCTCAGTGTTTGGAATGTCTAATATTTGCCTTAGTCACAGCTTGAACTCTGCAAAACTAAAATTTCTACAGAACAGGGGGCTCCAAATTATTCAAGCTCTCTCCCAGAGAGAGACCTGAGATGGCACAAAATGTCTCACCTCTTCCCTTTCAAGATGTTCTCAAAGATGTTCAGTAGGTTCCGGGTCTGATGACTGTTTTCTCACAGGAAGAATTTCTCAAACAGCTCAAATGATGGATTGGTTTTAATAATGTGCTACTAAATTTTAATGAATAATGCAACAAAAGCAGTGCATGGTAATAGACCTTTCCATGTATTTATTTAAAACTATTCGAATTCTCTTTTTTTTGGCATTTTTTCCCACTCAATTTAAAAAGGCCAGCTGTCATTTATACTGTGTCAAAATTGAAGGACAACCAGAGCAATACAAATCGTCTGAAATGACTTGGCTCAAAACCTCGCTATATTAACTTGCATTCAAAGTTAGTTTTTCCGTTCTGAAAAGTGTAATTATTGGGATTGTGAGAAGCAGAAAACTTCTAAGACTGAACTTTGAAGGCATGGAAAAATATCCTTGCAGATTTTTTTGAAAAACTGAAAGCAAAGAATGGAAGTCATGATAAAGGCAAAAGGTGAAGACAAAGAACGCTGAAAAAAATATTATTGCATTTAGCTGTTGAGGCTTTGATGTCATTTTCTTTCAAATATATCTTTCATGTGTTTTTGAGTTGTACTTAATGACCATTTTGACTGGAAATCAAATAGTTAAAAAGGAGGTCTCTGTCTTTGTGAACTTTGTATGGTGTGAGACTTTTCCAAAATCCTCCTATGTCTTCGAAACAAAAGTTTATAGCTGGTTCTTATCTTGGACATACAGTTCTTGGTAAAAACATGTAAATGGTATAAAACGCTTACATGATATGGGGACAAACCAGACTCCTTAAAGAAATTTGGATGGTCCCTTATAGACACTTAAAACTTTCTGGTGATAGATGAGTATTGACAACATTTCACTGCTATTTATAGTTGAATAAAGAAGGACTGAGTAACTACATGTACAATAGACCATCCAAATAAAGTGTTACCCTTTACTTTAAGCAATGTATCTTAATAGAACATCATTCCTAAAACATTACATTGCTTTTTTATGTTGCTGTAAACAGACTTTCAGAAGAGATGATTAGCACAGCTAAACCTTGTTAGAATAGTGCTCCTGTCCAGCCATAGGTACAAACTGTAATTGGTGTTTTCAACCTACTTCAATCAGTAAATAATTCACAAAGCTCCCAAACCACAATGTAGATTTATTTTTGTCCTTTTCTCCCAACATTGTAGTACGCCTACAAAACACATGGGTGAGTTTGTGAGAATCAAAAGGGAATCTAAGTGCCTCCACGCTCTTAGCACTAACAGGGTTCATGAAGAGTAGTAATTATGGCATTTGTTCATGGCCTGCTCGTTATCACAGTGGGGGAGAGTGCAGGCCCACCCCAACACCAGCAGACTGCACCTGCACATGCCAGCATAAACATAAAAATGAGCATGTTTCACTCCCGTGCTGCAGCTCCACATCTGCGGCAACTGGTTGGAGTATCCCAGCCTTGCATTCGAAATCAAGTACTGCTCGTGAAGGGAGAGCACACAGTTCGCTGTATAGAATGAGGTATGTCACTGTTGTTGGAAGAAAACCTCAAATCTCCAAAATTATAACTTTACAGGAGAATGAAAAAGCCTGCTTTACTTTTAATGTAAGTCAGTGGAGCCAGACATTTGTTTCAAGTCATTTTGGGCCATTTCTTTTGATCCATTCGTTGTGAAATTTTGATACAATGTAAAAGACAACAGTCATTTTCAACTTATGTCAAAAACTAAAAAACTCCAAAAATGGAGATATGAGGCTTCCTTGTGACAGCAGCTATATGCTACTCATGAAGTACCCACACACACACATACCTAAGAATCATCTCGAACCAGTCTGCCCATTCTCCTCTGACCTGTTATCACATCAACAAGGCATTTTCGTCCACACAACTGCCGCTCACTGGATATTTTCTCTTTTTCGGACCGTTCTCTGTAAACCCTGGAGATGGTTGTGTGTGAAAATCCCAGCAGATCAGCAGTTTCTGAAATACTCAGACCAGCCCGTCTGGCACCAACAACCATGTCACATTCAAAGTCCCTTAAATCACCTTTCTTCCCCATTCTGATGCTCGGTCTGCACTTCAGCAAGTTGTCTTGACCACCTCTACATGCCTAAATGCATTGAGTTGCGGCCGTGTGATTGGCTGAGTAGCTATTTGTGTTAACAAGCAATTAAACAGTACCTAATAAAGTGGCCGGTGAGTGTATAATACACATACCTTAAAATATGGCATTTTTTTCTATTCAATGCTTATTTATTTCCTGCATTTAACAAATTAGACTAAAACATAACATCCAATCTAAAAAGTGTGACTCTACATCTGGCCAAAATCAGAAGTGCTTGAACTTGCTTGACCACTGTTTGATTCCTATGCTGGGGCTTGGCCCCTCAGTCAGTGTGCTGTTGGTGTACTTGGACGGTCTTCAACTCGTCAAGCTGGCTTGTGCTGAACACCTGAAGTGTGATTTCAGAAGCACTTCATTAACAAGGAGGATCTGCAAGTTATGAAAAAGCAGCATTGTTTGCTATAATGACCTCGATATGTCCAAAAGTATCCAGACACTGCTGCTAATTAGTGAATTCAGCTTCTTTGAGGTGCCCCTATTGCTGACACATGTATTTGCATGTATAATCTCCATGGAAAAGCAACTCTAATATGAGATGCTTTGGAGCAGCTGTCAGCGGTCACCAATGCCATGTTACTGACTATACTGTAAAACTTAATTGCGCTAGCTTCATTAATTTTATGTTTATTTGGCTTATTTGTGAAAGTTATTAACACAAATCTAGTAACACATATGTCGTCTTGTATAACCCTGAGCTACTGAGGTCTAGATCTAGTTAAGCAGTTCATTTGGATAAGTCCTACAGTCTTTTGCCCAGCACTCTAGGCAGTTTTGTTGGTTTCTGTTAATTAACTCATTTAATTAATAAATATGATTCTTTTGCATAATATTTTGTCATAGGATACTCTCAAGCTTAAGGTGAAGTCTGAATGCATTTTGTGTTTTTGTAATTCTCACCATGTAACCATGAAGCAAAGTAAGAATTCCATCATACAGCATCAGCACCCGTTTTAGTGTGAATATGACTATCAAACTCTTGAATCTTTAATCTTGAATGAATTCTAACAGGATGGCAAACGTGCATTAAGTCCTTAGAAATGGGTGATTCCAGTCTTGCCTAAGCCCTTTTACATTACTGTACCAAACCATCCATTTAATGCAATGGAGCTGCTTTAGTTGATGCCAATGCGTTACACAAAGAAGAGTCAAGTTAGCCAGACTGATTCATAATTAAACAGGTCTTGAAAAAGTAGAGGACTGCCAGCTCAATGGAAACCATTTAAAGTGATTTAGTCAGCCTTGTTTGCTGCAATAGTGTAAATCACCAAAAATAAGAAATTATAACTCATATATACAAAGATTTAAGCTTGATTTTTGGAGGCAGTGAGTTTGCTTAGCTAATTAAAGTGTATAGTGTAGAGGGGTACAGCACTGAGCTATGAAGCAGTGGAGCTTTGTCAACTGGAATGATGGAGCTCCAACTACTCCAACTCATCCCAAAGGTACTGGCTAAAGCTCCCTCACTCCAACACTGGGCTATGGAGCTCCATTCACTGGAGTGGTGGAACTCCATCCAGTACCTTTGAGATGATTTTTAGGTTATCTTCTAGAAGTGATCATCCAACATCAGTACTTGCCCTGACTAATGCTCTGAATGCAATCAAACTAACCTAACAGCTATGTTCTAACATCTAGGGCAAAGACTTTTCAGCAAAGCAGAAGCTGTTATTGCAGTAAAGAGGGGACAAACTATTTAAGGGCCTTGATTTCAGAGGAAACTCTGGATGAGCAGATGTCTAGAAGCGTATTTGACATCAGTGCATGAAGTTGATCCCAGTGCACAAGTTCCTTTTAGAGAGAGAGAGAGAGAGGAGAGAGGATGGGTGCACGTGTGTGTTGTGTCTTTTTCTTCCTCGTCTCACGCGGGAAGCGCCTGCATAAAGGTGCGTTCCTCTGCAGAAGCTGTCTGTCTCTCACACACACACACACTCTTTCACTTTCTCTCCCATCCTCTTCCACTCTCTCTCTCGCTCTCTCTCTCTCTCTACCACTGTCTCTCCCAGTCTTTCCATTTCTTTCTCTCCCACTCTCTCCCTCTGCCTCTCTCTCACTCACTCTGTCCCTCTCTCTTTTTCTCTCTGTCACACGCTCCCTCTTCTGCTCTCTGGCTCCTCTCACTCTCTCTCGATCTACCCCTCTGCCTCAATCTCTGTCTCTCTCTGTCTCTCGCTCTCTTTCTCTCAGTCACTCACTCTCTACCATTCTCTCCTTTTTCTCGCTCTCTCGCTATTTCTCCCTCTGCCCTCTCTCTCGCTCTCTCTCTCTCTCTTTCTCTCTCACACACAAACACGCTCAATCGCACGCCCCCCCCCCACCCCCCGCCCTCTCTCGCTCACACACACACAACTAGGACAGCATCCCAGTCTCCGTCTCTCCCGGACAGGTGCTCCAACAGCAGGAATACACCCTCTCTTTTTTTCCCGCCATTCACTTTACAGAGCAAGCCTCTTTATTCGTGTGCTCGTGTCAGTCGTAGCCTACGTTTCGTTTCTCCAGGTCCAACTTTTTTCCCTCTCCTTCCGAGACGCCATAAACGCAAGGCGGCCATGCCCCGGGATTATCCTCGCGCGTCCGCCGAGGCCATTTCATGCCGTTTTCTGCCACGCCAGCTCGTCTAATCCCTCATACTCAGAAGACCAGAGGACCAGGCGAGGAGGAGGGGTTGGTGGCGAGGGATCATCTCAGCGGACGCGGGCGGTCCCAGCTGAGGGAGCCCCCCCCATAAAAAAACACAACTGCAAACTCCGAGCCCTCTCAACGTCCAAGATTGTTTCTCACTTCGGTTTTCCATCTTTTCTTTCGTCTTTCTCGCGTGCGTATGTTATCACGATGGCTTTTCTACTAGAACCCGCCTCCTCCTCTTTTAGGGCTCCAGTAGCTCGTTCGGTCCCGGAGTAGATCAGCGCCTTCTTCTTCCCTCTGTGCTCATCTCTCTGATTCTGTGGAGTAGTTCAGCGTTCAGACGACTGATAGACGGTGTGTGTGTGTGGTTTTTCCCCCTCTCTCCCGTCTGTGAACCAACAGGCGGCTCTGGATTGGCACTTTTTCCGGAGGATGGTCAATGATCGATGGGGAATCATGAACAGCTCTTCGGAACTCGAAGACGGCCAGCGCGGTAAAAGCCAGGTAACGCGGCCAGTTCCTTCTGACTCCACATCAGTCCAACTTAACTTTGCGTGTATGTGCTCTTTGGGTGGCGCGTTAGGTGGTCCCTGGATACACCATTTTACGAGTGTGGATGCATTTGTGTGTGTGTGTGTGTGTGTGTGTGTGCGTGTGCGTGTGTGCTGTACGCCCCAGTATTTCCGACAGCGCTTCTCACTGGCTCTGCATCAGTGAACTTAACTTTGACTGCGGGTGCTTTTTTGGATAGTGCGTTAGGGGGTCTCTTGACACACCATTTGTGGGAGTGTGTGTGTGTGTTTGTGTGTGTGTGTGTGTGTGTGTGTGTGTTTCTGTGCCTGTACTCTACTGCTCAGTATTTCCAGAGGGTAGCGCATTAGAACCGTGTTCTTGTCACTCTACATAAGCAGAGCCGTAGATCAGATTGGGTCTACTTATGCTGGTCCAGGGCTTTTGAAATGTGACTTGTTTGCTGTTTATTGGGGGCCATATGCTGTGGTGATGGTTTAGGCGGGATCCTTTGGAGCTTAGGCTCCCTCTGTGGTTTCTGAGATGAGATTAGACTGGGGTGGGGGTTGGGGGGGGGGGGGGGGGGGGGGGGGTTGGGGGGGGGGGGGTGCAAGCAGTGAAAAAACAAATACGAACAAACTGAAAAGATATGCACATTAACTGCAATTTGATGTAACGCTGAAGTAACACGGTCTGAGTATGCTGCCTCTGTTTAGTGAACTGTGACATGTGAAAGATTTAGGTTCATCATTTCTTTTATTATGTGGGAATGTGTTGTGCTTCAATGTGCTACGCTGTCTTGAATCGATCAGTGATTTGATCTGTGCTGAAATGAGGTGAAGCAATAGTCCGTATTGAAAGGAACACTGGTCTAAAAAATGTGAAGTTGAATGACCGAGGAAAATCAGTAGAAGAGAGTGATGAGACGGGCAGTCCATTAATAAAGACACTAGCAAGAGTTGCATATAGACTTTTTTTGTTTAAACTGACAAATTTAATAAGCGATTGACTTGATGGCCCCTGAGTGCCTTATTAATTAAAAACTCCTCAGTTCCACGTATACATGCCGTATATATGTATATATGGGGGGCTGAATTTGTATGGATAGTTCGTTCCTCTATGAAAACAAAATATATTGTTAGTTGTTGTCAGTATGTGCCAACATATACATATATTTTTACTTATTCAGTACTTTTGTGGGGCAATTGTGGTAGTTAAGATACTAGTTTAATAATATATATGCATAATAATAACATGCCAGTCTTAATTTGTGTACCTGTGTGTGTGTGTGTGTGTGTGTGTAAGTACAGTGGCTTATTCACTTTTACTGGCCCCAAAATACACACACCTTAAACAATTCCAGCACTCTAGCCTCGAGTACACACCCACATCATTATACAATCATACACACGCACACACGCAAATGATGCAGTCGATGTCCACTCACCCTTCTTTCTTTGCCATCTGTCTTTCCCATTTTTTTTGCCCTTGCTGATCATTTTGGCACCCACTATCTTTTCCACCATATCCTCCCCTCTGAGAGAGGAGTGTGTGTGTGGGGGTATTATGTGCGTTCTGTAATGGTTTGTTGGCTGTGGGGATAAGAGCGTCAAGCTCTCGAGCCTACAAAGCGCTACTGCCTGCCTCTGCAGCACTCTGTACTCATTCTGAAGGAGATAAGGGGCTGTATTCATGAGACGAGGGGGAAAAAAGGCTGTCTCTGGATCAGTTTAACTGTGAAACGCACAGTGTGTGAGATCAGAATGTACAGGGAGGGGACTGATATGAGGTCAGTAATGAGGTGCCCGCATTTGTGTATGTTGTACTTGAAGGAATCCTACCTCCACCCATGACAATAAAATTAATCAGGTGGTCTTAATATTTACCAAAATATGAATGGAATGCATCATATTCAGCAGTTCTTGTTTGAGTCATAATGGCAGCTTTCTGTGCACTGCTTTTCGGGTCCCTATAGTTCAAGTGATGGAACTTCTTCCGTATGCATTTATAATGTTTATTGTAAATGAACAATAAAAACATTTCCTCAAGAAATATGTTTAAATATTAAATATATTTGACCAACACCAACTGATCTTGGCACAATCCTTTACATTGAGAGAGCCTAGTCTGCTTGATGGATGGATAGATAGGCAGATAGATAGAAGTGCCATTAGGTTGCAGCTTCTGTTGACCATATAGATAACATTTCTCCAGAATATTCTGGCCTCTGTTCTGCTCTTCATGCTTCTTAATGGCATGTTCATGATTCCTCTGATTGCAACCGTCCATAATGTTGTTGGCTGTTTGTTTCCTCTTCTATCTTCAGCTGTTCCAAAAGTAATTGTCTTTTCCAATGAATTAGTTGTCCACTTAATGTCCGAAGTAAGAGATCAAGTTCGGTTATCTGGGCTTTGAGTGAGAGACCTGATGCAGTCAAGGATCCATTTTTGATCATTAGAGGCAATGAACTTGTATGGCGCCATGTAAGTAGGAATGCAATGGAAGATTGTTAATCACCCCCTGAAGAGCCACCATTAATAATTCAAGCAATTTAAAAAAAAAAAATTGGCAGCTTATTCTCTTGATGTTATTCCTTTGGCATATGGCATCTCTCTCTCGCTCTCTTTTTTCTTTTTTCACACATACCCCAGGGCTGTAGCTATGGAGGGGTAGCTAGCCTTTTTCACCACTTGAACGCCAGGCCCCCAGATTTCTAACTAAATAACAACTATTTAAAAAATGTGAAGTCATAATGGGCAAAGACACTGTTTTCAAAAATAGTAACATGTAAAATGAAGTGGCCAACAGGTGGTCATTATTCTTACTATAGCAATGTCTCTGGGTCTTAATGCTTGTTAGCTGGCTGCAGGGCTGGATCCAGCCTTTAGGGTCCCCCATCTTGCTAGCATATGTACTGTAAAATTAGAGGCTAACTATAAAAGTGTCTGCCACAAGCTGTCTAAATTGCATACATGTATAACTGGCTAGTTTATGCATAGCTGATGCTGGTTGGGGTTCTAATAAATTACAGTTTAAAGTACAGATAAGCTTCTTTGCATGCGGGACTGTTGTAAAATGTGTTAATCAAGACTATGTTGTTTTCTGAAGCTCAAATTTAGGCTTGTATAAGTTAAGCTTGCTTCCTTAGATCCACAACTTCTTGTTGCCCAACTGCAAGCTGAAATAAATGGCAGAACAATGACACCACATAAAACCATTTTTTCGCCCCCCTCACTCGAGCATGTTAGGCAATACAATGGTATAGTTATAACACTGAAGGTGTTAGAGGGCACACTGGTGGCCATGGTTCCCTAAGGAACTGCTTATGCCGCTTATTACTCAGAGTCAGCGCTGGCTGGCCCCAGTGAAAAGTGAAATTCTAGCTACAGCACTGATACACACTCTCACACTCTTACACATGGTCAAGTTATTTTCTCTGTGCTCTGCCCGTTCATTAAAAAAAGGACAAGGTTATTCCACAGGTAACTCCACTATCTTTGGTACAAACTCACTGGACAAGACACTCATCCAAGTGTACACACACACACACAAGCGCAGTCCCACCCCCCTCCAAACCACCCCCGAGGTAGAGGTGTGTTCTTGGTTCGCTGGATCTCTGATTTCCTAAAGGGATGCATTCCTGCTGTGTTCTCTAGACAGTTTTTACAAGACTCCTACCACCTGTTCACTCACACACACACACACACACACACACACACACACACACACACACACACACACACAAAGAACATCATGGTCTATGATTTGAATAATATCTAAATCAAATAACTACAGCATGCTGTTCAGACCCATCAACAACTCCCACATAGAAACCAGTCAGTTCAGCACCATGGACAGGGCCAGCAAGCTTGAAGTCTCAGTTGAATACCCTTGTAAATGAATGGCAAAGAAGTTGGTGAAGAATCTTATATAAAATACTCTCAATTTACCCCAGATGTTAATTAGCCAAGACATGTTTGGTGTCCAAATTGTGCTTCTGTAGTTTAGCGCTGAAGCTCCGAGGCTAACATAACTGATAAACACTAGAAGTCAATTGTCATTAGGGATAGGGGAAAAATCAATACAGCATTGTATTGCGATATTTGGCATGGCAATATTTTATCAAGGTGCCAAACATCGATATTGTATCATATAAATTAAATGTTTTTTTTAATTTGATGATCCTGTTTTGCTGCAATAAAAATGATTGAAGTGAGACAAACAGACTGAAAAGCTTAACTCATTAGATTAAACAGACATTGCCAGTTTTTCTTTGGGGACGTCATTTGCAGTTGAAAAAAGGTAATAAACCATAGCATAGCACCATTTAAAAATCGCACTCATCATAAAGTATTGTGCCTTCAGTATTATGAGAACATCATATTGTGGGGATTTTGATGATACTCTCTTAATAATCACCCAAATCACCAGAAACTTCACTTGACCCTCTCAAACTGCATCCAGGTCTTTATTAAAGTTACTCAGGCTTGATATGGTTTAGTGCACAGTATAACTTAGTGTGAACTATAAAAAGAAGTCAGGATTTATGTAGTATGTAAGTATGGCTAAAATATTCCAGTGCTTACAGTCAATAAATACAAACTAATAGTTTAAAACCTTTTTATCTCAGCAGTAAGCGGAAAACGCACTACACAACTATAGAACGCATGCAAATAAATTGAAAATAAAGGTCCTATAAAAGCTGTATAAGACCCACTTTTGGTTCCCCAAAGAACTTTTCAATGGATGACGTGTAAGTGGGAAGGATTGAATAACCTCAATCGGAAGAACTTTTAATTTGGAATCGAGCCTATTGCTCTGTGTGAAGGTACTTCAAACCTTTAAAATGCAAGTTTGAGAGGATTTTTTTCTTTTGAGAAGTGTTTAATGTTTATGCATTGATCAAAATATGTTGCTCCTCAAAGTCTTGCCTAACAGGCATTAAACAACCTCTGTTTGGTCTTTGTGTGGATTATCCATTCTAAATTCCATAAGCTATTAAATTTACCTCGAAAGTCCTGCCCTGATAATGCTGTGTAATGGGGTATTAACTCAACACCATGCAGAGCTATGAGGCTTTTGATATGTCCCAACCTTAATTATTACAGTCATTGCCCCAAAATTACAGCCCTTATTTCCTGTGTCTATTATCTTTCAGTGCTCCCAAAGCTAACATCAGAGCTGGGGGAGTGCGCTGTCTGCTTAAAGTGCAGACATTTTGGGATAATTAAAATAACATACTACAACTAAAGCTGCTTCACGAGTTCAGAGTCTGCTTACACCAGCAATAGAAAAATGCCAGTGTGTATGAGTTCTCTGTAGACTAACGTGGTGGACTCCTTACCTTTAGTGATCTTGTGCCAGAAACTGAGGAAAAAACCTGTTAATTAACGGTAAAGGTGTGTTTTCTCAATGATTAAAACAGTTTCACTACACTCTTTAGTAAAGAAACTGGTTCTACACACTCAAAGAACCATTTGCGTGATTAAAGGGTTTTTTGCAGCATGAGATTTTTCTTCAGATTGATGGAAAGCATAGATCAATGTGCTATAGACAGTTCTAAATAGAAACTATTTGAGAACAAACCTATAGAGCACCCAAAAGGCTTCTTCTATTGTTACGTTTGCAGTTATAACAAAAGAAGAACCATTTACATAGAATAGATCTATATAGAACTGTCTACAGCACATTCTCCATTAATCTCAAGAACCATTTCATGATGCAAAGAACCCTTTAATCATGCAAAGGGTTCTTTGAGTGTTCATAGATTTACATAGAACAATTTTCTTTACCAAAGAACCCTTGAAGAGGCATCTTTTTAGTTCAACTAGTTATTCTAATATAAAGCATTGTACCATAATATATTAACAATGACAGCCATTAAAGTAGACAATATCTGTTAATTTACATTCTCTTTCTGTAAATTAACAGAGGTTTAAAAAAAAACACTATATGTATAGTTTATTTATGTGCATTCAGTATTTTCTTTCTCCAGGAAATAGGTGTTGACCATTACATTTTACAGCAACTTGATGGTCATTATTTAAAATTTATTTATTTATTTGAGCATACCTTTCACCTTGCTGGTGTGCATTTAGAGACTGTAGCCATCTGTCTCATCAGTGGTCAGTTTCTGACCACAGGGCCACTCTTGGCAGAGTAATTTTTGGTGCTGGACCCCTCTCAACCTAGCTGTGTCTGATGCATGTAAAACATTGTAGCAACACTGCCTACCTGATACAATACCAGCGCCATACACATGACCATGTCGGTGCCACAGCTGTGCTGAGAATGATCCACTGTCATAACAAGTTGCTCTTCACCAACTACATCTTTTTTTTCAGTTCTTACTGTGTCCATGCTCTGCCTTTATTACAGCCTATGTTCTTTTTAGGAGTCTTGCTTTCCATTATTTTATAGAAATCTACAGGGATATTTTTTTTTCCCCACTTCCAAAGTTCAGTCTTAGATGTTGGTGGCATTTTCAATGTCACAATCCAAGTAGGATTATTTACAAATTTAGACTCACCAGTCCATAAAACCTCACTTCACATATTAGATGTGCAGTTTTATTGTTCCTGTGCAAATGTTCCCTTTTTTTGTTTGTTTCCTTTTGCCAGCAAGAGCTTCTTGACAGCAATACATCCTTTCAAACTTCTGGGGTCTTTTCATAGTGGAAGGATGGACAGAAACAAGAGTGCAGCTTGGTTTTCTCCTCTTTCTCAAAGACGAATGCTTTAGGCACTGTTTATCTGATTTGTCACTGTTTTGGTGTTCTACTAGGTCTTGTATGATTGACAGGGGTCATCTCCAGTGTTTTGAATACCCATTTATCATGCAAGTGCAAATCTCATATCTAATGTTCTCATAAATGTTTCTGTTAACTATTTTAGACACACAAGAACATGTGACCAATAAGAAGTCTGGGTAGTTTCTTATGTTAATGTTAGCGAACACTTTGGGAAGAGCTTTTGTTGGGAGAATACAGTTGTAATTATATATATATATATATATATATATATATATATATATATATATATATATATATATATATATATATATATATATATATATGTGCACAATTTGAAAACTGTGTTATATAAATTGGCGGGTCTCTGATCTTTGCATGAAACTGTACACATTTCCAATAAAGTGGCCACTGAGTGGAAGCTCAAGGTATTTGTTCCTAATAAAGTGGATAATGAATGTATACATCTGACATAATAAGCAGTTCAGCAGCTCTATTGTGTGGCAGTCCTCTCTTAGACTTTACCTTTAGTTATTGGCTTATTTTTGGATCTTTCCTCATTTTTCATCTTTCCATTGATCTGAGTGCCAATGTAGCTTGTACATCTCCACTATCTGTGTCATAACTATCGGGTGTCAACAAGGACACAAGATGTTCCGTTTCTGAGTCTCAATTTCTTTTAGTGTTTCTTGCTCATGCTCTCAGCCTGCTCATTTTGGGTCTAGACTCGTATTTCTGTAAAGGACCTTTGGGGCAATCGGACAGAATTGATTTTTTACAAGTGATGCTTGTGGATTTGTGGTGCTTTAATTAAATATCATCGTGTCTAAGCTGTGAAAATCTAGCTTTTATTAAGATGACCTGATTGACCCAACAGAATTCGACAAAATGCAGTATTTATTTACTTATTATTCTTGCAAGAAGATTTAATGTACATAGGGTTTCTACATTAAGCTAATTTTTGTAGTCCTTGTGTCTGGTTAGGCTTTCTTTAAGCAAAAAGAAAAGCGATGGGACACATAGATTAAATAGAACAAAGCAAATGTATTGAAATAGGAAAGCTATTTAAAATAATGTATGTATTACATGTAACATACACGTAATATAATTACAAGAGTTTATACTGTAATGCGTTCCATTCTTTGTTACCGAAGAAACTGATCCCATTAGTGTAGAATGTTACCTTTAACACTGTTAGTGAGTGAATACTGAAATTCTTTTGCTTTCCACTTTCTGTATCTTCTTCCCCCTATACTCTTTCAACCCCCTCCCCCAGTTCATCTGTCTTGACCGCCTCACCTTTCTTTCTCCATGTGGTCAAACCCTGACAGTTCTGTCGATAGTGGCCCTGGGAGGTTGGGCTCACTTTCTTTCTCTTCATTTTCTCATTCCTGTCTTTCTCCTTACTCATCTTGCCCTCCTGTACACCTTCCTCTGTCATATACTCTCTCTCTACCTCAGTCTCTCTTTCTCACTCTCTCATGTCTGTGCTCTGCTCTCTCTTTTTTCTTTGTAGCATAGTCGTAGAGGGTTGCGCACATAAACACACACACACACACACCCACCCACACACACCCACCCACCCACCCACACACACACATGTATCCAGAGGGGGCAAAACGAATGAAGGCTTGAGGTTTTCATTGCTGATGATTCCCTGAGAGTCGTGCCTGCGCACACTGATGGGCTGATATGCACATACTGTGTGTTTGTTCCTTTTATGATCCTATGACGCTCACATCCACAATGACACAAGAGTGGTGATTGTACCTGGATGGTGCCTATACCTGTACAGATTACGACTGGACATGTGTGGACGATCCATGGATTAGAATTTCCTTATTATTTTAAGTTAGTAGAATTTGCCACACAGTTACAGCCACTGGCCACTTTATAAGAAACCCATATCTTCTAGCTCCACCTTGCTAGCTCATCTGTTACATATTGTGTTAGGAAGAACTAGTGCTGACCAAGACCAACTCATGTGTCACAATCCCCTCCCGTCTCCTGTAAGATATTACACATGAACATATGGCGAAGACCAAAACTCATGACCAACAAGCACATACTTAACGTGTCTACACTAGGGCTGCAATTAGGGCTGGACTATTTTGATAGTCGAATAATCTACCAATTATTGAAACGAATAATCAAATCATTATTTCAATTATTATCAATTATGAATCATTATTACCAAATAACTCCTGTGTCGCTATCAGCATTTAAATTTAGCTTGAGGTTTTTATACATTTGCTAATTATAAATCTAGATAGTATTTTTAAAAAATACTGTTTTAATGAACTTTTCTGCTAATACAAAAGCAAAATAAAACAGAATATATTTTTCCTGTAAAAAATGTACAATTAAGGAAGTCCAAAGTAGTTGCAATAAAATTTAGCACAACTAAACCAGTTTTCCCCTTAAACACACCAACAGGTTCTCTGTCCTTCAACAACCACACTTGAAATAGTATCATTTTGGATCTTTCTTAAACTGCCACTCTGTAATGGTACTGAACGCAGTCCATCATCTATGTATTTATATCTATGAGCAACAACGTCTCCAGACATAAACATGAGTTGTGTTTAAATTCAGCAAGCAGTGCGAACGTTTGTGGCAAACTTGTTCTCAATGAACAGTTCAATTTGTTTAAACGCAACTCCATTAACGATTCCAGAGAGCGTGCATTTCAAAATAGATGTTACAGCTCGTAGGATAGCTTTTAACGTTAGCAATGGTTGACTAGCTAGCACAACTGTTTAACCGAGACGGATGTTCTTCATCCAGCGAGCCGACGTCGTTCCCATGCCAGCTAAGTTTGGCTTTAAAAATAGCATAACTAACATCCTTTTTTCTGAGTTTAGTGTAAAATTCTCCCACGCATTTTGTTCTTGAGCCTGCCACTGTGCTTTTGTCAAACGTCCAGTAAGCTGTAATGTCAAAGCATTCCCAATTAGCGTGAGAGATGCATGATGTCATTAACTAGTCAACTATTAAATTAGTTGCCAGCTAATTTGGTCATTAATTTTGGGTGACTAAGTCGATTAATCGTGAAAGGGAACAATTCTCTCTTTTCTTGGCCTGCAAAACTGTAACATTGAAAGTTAAGAATGTCTTACTAACTACTGTTAACTCAGCATCAGGTGCCTTCAAAATTCAATGGGCCTTCTTCACCAACCATTCTTAAGAAGAATTTTCCACTTACCCCCTTACGCAGAATTTATGAAAATTCTGACATCCACCAATGTTTTTCTATTAGGGCTTTTCTTAAGTAGAAATAGAATCTAGACAAACTCAAGAGCACGATGTGTGAACAGATCTGTGGTTTAAAAACATGTCATGAATCGGGTGTAGATTTTCTCTTAGAAGAATTTAAGAAGAGATTAGTGAATGGGACCCAGTGTTTATACATCAGTCAAATGAAATATGGAATAAATGCTGACATTTTAACACCCCGGTCAAATTGCAAGTTAGTTGAGTTGATATATAATATTTTATTGCACATTTTAGTGTGCAGTTTCTATTTATTTGCACAGTTTAACATATTGGGGGGAAAAAAAAACATAAAATGTGACACAACCTATGCACCTATGCACATATTTAGTTTTTTTTCCTTCAATGTGTGAAATTACAGAAAAAAATACAGTATGTAATTTGATCAGAGGTGCACACACTTTTGTGCATGACCAAAAGTGAGTCCTTTATTTAATGTCATAGCACCTTCAGGGCTTTAGTTTGTATATCTGAGTTTATTCATAGCAATGTTAAGTATGTTTTAATATGAAATGTTAATGGGCAGTAATAAAACTGTCACTTGGACTGAAATCTTTCATGGCCAACGCCGCTCAATTGGCCAAAACAGCACTAATGAGAGCAGATTGGATCTAACAGTCACATCACACAAGCTAGTCAGTCATGGACATTCACCTACTAGCTGATGGCATCCGATGGCTTGGTGGGTCAAAGTACTTGGCTCTTGGTTGGATATTATTGGGAGGTAGACCACTCTCTACTCAGACTTTGTAAAATAACTCAACATGATGCACTTTCAAAACAAGCAAATCGGTTATAACATACCGTTCACTAAACCCCTCCCCTTAATAACAACTGCACAGTTGTAGCTTAGCAACCACAACTCTACCTGGGCTCCAGTTTTGATAAGCTTTCAGAATTTTACAATATGCTTTATTGCTGTTAGAGGGATTTTTTAAAATGAGAGATCCCAATTCCAGTCCAATATTTCAAAGGTTTGGAGATGGGAGTGAAAATTTAGCCATTTCCTTGTCCGAAGACAGTTTGGGAGACCACGTTACCAATTAATCCTGTCAAAAATCACAAAGAACAGACACATCAGCATGACAGTACTTAGCTAAATCAGCTGAAAGCTAATTGATGATGCTCTGTAGGCTGTAAAGATAGAGGATGACGCCTACAGAGCGTCACTGAAGGTGCTCTGTAAGATTTAGCCTCTATCTTTATCTTCTTAATGCTATAGAGTGGTGAGAGATCCGAATGTTTTGTATGTACAGAGGCACTTGAACCAGCTCTTGGGCTGCAAGTGGTTGTGGCCCCTATGGGCGTAGTTGAAAATCCATAAAATCAGTGTAACACAAAACAAGTAAGTTCCCACCCAACTGACGTGGACAAACTATACCAGATTTAGTAAGCATGGAAAGAGGGAGTCACACAGCTAACAAAAACCTTTGTTTTCAGAGATGGTGCACACCAGTCCCACCACCTCAGCAACTTCCAGTGCTGCCATTCATCATCTCTCCATTGCTGCATTAACTCAAACCCAGAAGCAGACCGCTAAAAGCCATAGATGGTCGATTATTTGTAATTTGCTCTGAGAAGGCGGTCAATTAGTGCTAATCATCTTTTTCACCTCAGGCGACGTTTGTGAAGAGTAACTCATTAAAACCATTAACATCACTTAAAAAACTGTGATCTATATTCTTAATGAATATGGTTCTAATTAGAACCATGAGTTCATGATACTTCGCTAAAGAAAATGGTTCTATATAGAACTATGAACATACAAAGAAGCCTTTGCATGATTAAATGGTTCTTTGCATTGTGAAAGCATTCTTTAGATTGATGAAGAATGTGTTGTAGATGTTCCATATAGAATTTTTTTGAAAAAGGTTCCATATAACACCAAAAAGGGTGAAACCACCAAAAGCTTGACGTCATAACAATAAAAGAACCCTCTTGGGTGCTATATAGAACCATCTACAGCACAGAACCCTTTTACTTTTAATCATGCAAAGGGGTTCTTTGATTGTTCATGGCTCCATATAAGATCTTTACCAAAGAACCCTTGAAGAACCGTCTAGCTTTAAGAGTGTCATTTCAGACTTAAATGGTTCTTTGCATGGTGAAATTATTCTTCAGATTGATGTGTAAATGTTTTATATGGTTCTGTAAGGAATGTTTTTGAAAAACTGGTTCTGTATAGCACCAAAAAGGGTTCCTTTACTATTGCAAGCTTAACATGATAACAACATAGGGACACATTTTGGTGCTATATAGAACCATTTTCAGAAAGGTTCTGTATAGAACCATATACAACACCATTTTCCATTTAAGCATGAAATGGTTCAATATGGAACTCATGGTTCAAAATCAAACAATTCCCTTTTCTAAAGTGTACCCCAAGCTGTAGTATACCACTTGATCCTCTTAAAACACAAGAACTGTTCTAATGGAACAGTCAATAAACATAGCATACCATTATTTTTCCCTTTTTCTTGGCTGAACGTCTTTAATAATATTCTCAAAATGTCTTAAAATCATTTCCGAAGAAGACAGATGTCAGTCTAATGTTAACATGGCAGTTAATCCGTGGCGACAGCTATGGCAGCTACCCAAAAGGCTAGATGATGTCGATGCCACAGATGGTGAACTAAAAAAAAAATTCCACTAGGAATTTTTTTAAAAGTCTCCTCTTGTATGGAACTTTTTCCTTTTGAGAATCATACTCTAATATCTGGTTTTAACTTCGAAGTCCAATGGATCTAACAGCCACCAATCAGCATCAGAGCTGATGTTTAAATGAATAAATCTGGCCAATCAAGAGTCTCTAATATGAATGACAGCCTAGGTAAGTCCATTAAAATGCCCTTGTGTATTTAGCCTTCAGTTGCACACTCTACTCCTTTCTAAAATTTTGATCGTAATGTTCTAAAGTACTAAGGTTCAAAATCATCAACTGTGGAATTTTCAGTGCCATAGCTACCATTGCCATGGCCCCCTCAGTGCTTATCAGACATTGCAGAAGTAAAGAAGGGACTTTGCGATAGGTCAGTTGGTTGATTAGTTTGACCTCTTGCCCCCATATAGAATGGAAAAAGTTTGCTATAACCATACAGCTACAGAAAAGTGTCAGATAAGTGTAACATTATGTTGGCTGTATACCATTGCTGCAATACGGAGTTATAGCAATACTGGGAAGTATAGAAAAAAAGTATTTCCTGAAATAATGACGTTTTTTATTGAACAGTTAAACTTTGCCTGAAAAAGTACTATGAAAATGAGGGGTGTCCCCTCCTGATTTCTTCTGCTTTCGCATTTGTGTCACAGTACCTGAGTAAACACAACATACATTTTTTTAATGACCATTTTATTTACTGAAGGAAGAAAGTTATCCTCCACCTACCGGCCCCATGTGGAAAAAGTAATTGCACCCTTGAATGTCCAATCATCACTCCATGTTCTAAAGCTCAAGCACAGCAAGACAGCGAGCTGCAGTCCAACTCTGAATATTGTAAAAGAAACAAAATGAAGCTTCTAAGAGTGGCCTAGTCAAAGTCCTGACTTGAACCCCTATTGAGATGCTGTGGCAGGAGCTTAAATGGGCTCTTCATGCTCGAAAGCCCTCCAATGTTGCTTCAGTTCTGCAAAGCAGAGTGGAGCAAAACTTCTGCACAGCGATGTGAAAGGCTGATCTAAACATAGACTAAATGTTTGGCTGCAGTTGTTGTTGCTGAAGGTGACCCCATCAGTTCTAGTTTAAACGGGCAATTATTTATTTTTTTTTTTTCCCTTCAGTAAATGAAATCATTTAGAAACGGTTTTGTGTGTTTCACATTCTCCTTGTCCTGAATACAGAATAGTAAGGGGAAATGTACAGTGTAAAATGTATACATTTTGAAAGGACTTGGAAAATGGCTTGGAACCTGTCCATCTTGCTACAAACCCACATCCATTCACATCCAAAGAAGAAAAGACAGTCATAGAAAAGCCCGACACGACTTTTCACAGAGCTGTGGACGAACTGCATTGTGTTTCTTTTCCATTCACTGAAAGCTGGTTCTTCTTCAATTACCTACAGTTGCTAATGACCGACAAATCCCTGCTGTCCACCATGTGCTGTTGACACGCAATTTCCACCCACGCGCTAAACCGAGCATAAGATAGTACAGAGCTCTTCCCTTGGTAAATATAATAATCGTAGGTGATATTACACTTCCTTTGCATCACTAAAGCACAGACACACACTATCCACTCTATTAGAAAAAAGCTACCTTCTCTCTAGCCTATTTGTTAGAAATGTTTTCCTTATGGTTTACTACATAGCTGTACAGTTTTACAGACTGCAGCTCATTTACTGTCATGCACAGTTGGTCAGCCTCCCTCATTCATCCCCCCCATTTATCATTGGTCATTTTTTAACCACAGGACCATTCTTGACCAGATATTATTTGGGTATTGGAGCATTCTCAACACAGTGACAATAGTGGCATGGCAGTGTGTGTGGTGCTGGAAACAGTGTATCAGTGTTGCTATGGTTTGTGACACTGTGACACTGTAAGGTCACTGAGAGGGTTCCACCATTTAAAACTGTCCAGCCAAGAGCGGCTCTGTGGTCAGAAACTGAATGCTAGGGCTCCCGACTGGCGTAACCGTCTAAGCGTTGGCCCTATCATCAGGAGATCGCGGGTTTGATCCCTGGTGATGCTACAAGAGAGCACAATTGGCCTCGCCCTCTGGGTGGGTAGGATGTCCCCCCTTCTCACCCATAACTCAACACCACGTGGCTAGTCAGCACAAGCGTCTGTTAGCTGACGTAACAGAACTGGTGGATGGCACATTCGGCTGTTCAGTGATGTTGCGTGAGTGGCAGTTCGAAAAGATGCGGTGTCTGGCTTCACAGGTCTCGGAGGAAGCCTTGATAGTAACCAGTGGGTGGAATTGGAGATGACTAAATTGGGGAAAAATCCAAAAGAAAAGAAACTGAATGGTAGAGTATGCCTACAGATTGGATTGACCCACAAGTGGGCTCTAAAGTGAACAGTCATTGTGCTAAATTGCTTCACATTACAATATACTTTAATTCCTGTATATTTGGGTTTAGTGGAGAATGTGAATTGGTGGACATTGTGCTAATAGTCTCATTTTTGTCTGTTCCAACTTATCAAACCTCAGAAAAAATGAAATGACGTGATGCATATTGTGTATCGTGAAATTGTATCACAGTGTCTTTTTTCTTCCATATCACCCACCCATACTCTTAAAAAAAGGTGGTTCTTCAAGGGTTCTTTAGTACAGAAAGTGGTTTTATATATATATATATATATATATATATATATATATATATATACCCTTGAACACTCAAGAACCCTTTACATGAAGGGCTTCTTTACATTGATGGAGAATGTGTTGAAGATTTTTCTATATCAAATCTTTTTGAAAAGGGTTCTATATAGCACCAACATGAGATATTCTATTGTAACAGGCTTGATATTATACCAATAGAAGAACCCCTTTTTGTGCTATATAGAACGTTTTCGAAAAAGGCTCTATGTAGAACCATCAGTAGCACAATCTCCAATAACCTGAAGAACCCTTTTGCAATGTAAAGAACCTTTTAAACAAAGAAAGGATTCTATATAGAACCATTTTCTTTACTTAAGAACCCTTGAAGAACCATCTTTCACAGATAGATAGTAATATTTCACAGATAGTAGTTCACAGATTATTTTGTGAACTTTAAGGCCAACATGAAAATTTAACCACATTTTGTTCCAACAAATAAGAATTTGTCTGATTATTTAATGTTCAGAAAAAGAAAAGTATATTTTAATTACCGACTAACATAAAAGCGAGGAACTGCAATTCAACCATCACATGTTGGACTGGCGTGCTCTTAGACTTGAGACATTTGTTATGTAACATGCTGCTGTCATGCAAAACCTTCCATCTCCACTTTTGACATTTTTTTTCCTTTTTTTTGTTTGAAATTTGAAAATAATAGTTTGTAATTTGAAAAGTCCCCTTACCACTTGCATCATGTTAGTTTTCTGACCAAACCAATAGAAATGGTCCAAAATTGCTTGCTAAAATACAGTTTTACGTTAACTTACATTACAGATAAATAATGTTATTTCTTCTCATGTAAAGTTACCTTTTCAGAGATACCAGGTTTTTCCCAACGGCAACAACATATTACATTGGAGCTCATTGAAATACTTTTGTCTATGTGTGATTTAAATTAAATATTGTTGCTTTTTACAGTCTTGCAAAGGAAAAAATTTATATTCTTGTAAATCAAATGTAGATGTCGCACACTGTAATTTTAGTGTGTAACTACATATTGACATAGTAAACTCTTTAAAAGATGATTCAAGGGTCCCTTAGTGCAGAAAATGGTTCTATATAGAACAATGTACACTCAAAGAACCCTTTGTATGTTAAAATGATTCACTGACTCGTGAAATGTCTCTTCAGATTAATGGAGAATGTGCTGTTTTTGGTTCTATACAGAACTTCTATATAGAAACAAAAAGGGTTTAGCTATTGATATGATGTCAATATTTTAATAATAGAAGGACCCTTTTAGGTGCTATGTAGGACCATTTTCAAAAAGGTTCTGTGTAGAAGCATACATAACACATTCTCCAGCAATCTGAGGAACCATTTTACCATGCAAAGAATGAAATGGAATAAATAGAACCATTGCTTTTACTAAAGAATCCTCGAAGAACCATCTGTTTTAAGTGTGTAGGGGTTATATTCCATTGCAAATTAAACAAAGTACATGCAATTGTGGTCAATTTCTGAACCCAGACAATGCAATGTCTGTCTTGGTTTAATGCCAGCGAGCCTGGGGAATACTTGACGTTTTGTCGAAAGACGACAAACTCATCTTTTAATTTTTAGCCTTGTCTTCATGTAATTGGCTGCTCCGAATTGTCAACACAAATGTTTCCCTTTCCTTGTGATTAGCGAAAGTAATGGAGCAGCTTTGCTCTTGATTCAAGCATCCTCGCCAAGCCTTTCACTAATGACAATGTCAGAGCATGGCCTTTTTGATTAACAGAGCAAGCCATTAATCATTGAAGCCACATACATGCACACACTGCGAGTATAAATTTGAATGGGGATGGCAGCGGAGAGCTCCCCCTGAGCAGCAATGATAGGGGAACTAATTAATACAGCACAATAACTGAATCATTTATGAACAATGACAAAGTTTAATCTGCCAGAGAGGGAGAAAGAGAAAGAGAGAGTGCAGAGAAAAATCTCAAACAGGGTTTAAAGTGAGAGTAATCCATTTCTAACTAGTTGTGGTCTTGTGGTCTATTTTGCCTTGTAAGTTTTGATCTAGATGATTAAATGAGTCGTCAGGCAATTATGGCTAACACTTCTCGTTGTTAAATCATCTATACCATCATTATTTTTGCACTTTTTTCCCCCGATGTCCACTTAATATGTCACTATTAATAATTCATTCTTACATTGTCCAACCTCTCCCTGTCCTTTAGAATTAAACAGGCTATTTTAGTAACTGTGGCTTTAAGACTTACTTGTACTCACAAACACACACCTACACACACGCCTATATATATATGATTCTTAGATGCATCGCGATGCGGATGTGAACGGTTCTGAATCGATTAATAAATGTCAAAAATCGATTTTCAAAATATTTAATTTATAACGTAATGTTGACGGAACGTAAAAGGCGGAAGTGGGTAAGTGCAGCGCCCGGACAGTCTGTGGCAGCACACAACAAAAAAACACATGGATGAGCGAGAAATGCGACCGCCTCCCTCTGCATTAGTCACAACCCGCAGTCACAACCCACATGTTTAGAAGAAACATTTTGTCCTTTCAACAAAGTCAAACCACCTTGGGAGCCACAACATTTAACGCCCAGTCTCAGTGTGTGTTAATGTCCTAGGTTAGTATAGCCTAAAAAATATAAATGAAAGTGCAGATTTATTTTGCTCTGCTTTAAGCTTTAGCTGTAGCCGTTTCCCATCTCTGCCAGGAAGCTTTTCCTCAAAACTAGAGCAGTTTCTTGTAAAATGTCTTTCAGTGTTGGACTGATTTACAAAGCTGAAGTCGGCTGTAATGTGCCACGTGGACATACATTACCACTGCATCTTATTTCACTGTATCAGCGCATTTTATTGCAGATGAGTGGCAGCAGCGTCTAATGAGCTCCAAACAACAGCAGTGAATGAGTCTTCCAGTTCACTTGCCACATCACTTCCGTTTGATTTATTAATAAAAGATATTGGAAGTAAATGCTTTATGGATCATTACAAATACTTATATATATATATATATAGGTGCCTTGGGTATATATATAGGTATATATATATATATAGGTGCCTTGCTCAAGGACACCTCAGGCACGTACTGTCGGCTCTGTGGATCGAACCGGCGACCTTCCAGTCACCTCCAGCCCGTGACTGCCCTACAAGTGGTACTAATGAAACAGCTGGATGAGCAATTTCCAAATAACTCACATGACTGGGTATAAAAAGAGCATTCTGAGTCTCTCAGAAGCAAAGATGGGCAGAGGTTCACCAAACTGTAAAAAGACAAATGTTCCTCAATGTAAAATGCGAAGACTTTTAATGTCCCACCATCTACAGTACATAATATCATCAAAAGATTCAGAGAATCTGGAGAAATCCGTGTACGCAAGGGACAAGGCCGATGGTCAATATTGGATACTCATAATTTTCATGCCCTCAGGTGGCACTGCATTAAACATAGGCGTGATTCTCTAGTGCAAATAACAGCATGGGTTGAGACACACTTCCAGAAATCACTGTCTGTGAACACAGGTCACGGTGCCGTCCACAAATGCTAGTGAAAGTGTCATGCAAAGAAGAAACCATGTATTTTCAGGATCCAAAAATGCTGCTACCTTCTCTGGACCTGAGCTCATTTAAGACAGACTGAGGCAAAGTGGAGAAGTGGCTCTTATTCATCAGCATAAAATAGAATGCAGATTTCCATTGGCATATAAATTTCTTTGCACACGATTCATGAAACTTTTGAACAGCATGGAAACAAGTGATTTGAGGGTAATTCACTTTAGTGCATAAAATCAAGTGCCAGCCTATCACCACCTAATTTACATATTATGTACATGAATGCCCAGACAGCAACCAATTAAACAGCAGCATTCAGCAGCTGTGTTTGTAGGTGGAGTGTGAGGTTTAGCCGTGAGTGCACTGCTCTCCTGACTGATCAAACTTTATAGTGTTAAAATTATGATGACTGGAAAGAATAAAATGTAAGAAAAGAAAAAAAATAAAACATCTCAAACATTTTAAAGATGGTTGGATGATGTGATTGTTTACGTAGCATTATTAAAGTACCAGTAATGTATGTTAATGCATGTCTTATAAACATGAATTGGCTTGTTTAGAATGGACTGTTTTCTCCTGTTTTCTCATCTTAAAATTACCCGAATGGGAACCTTTCAGAGTACTGGCATTATACCCCTCTAGCTTATCTTTGGCATGGGTTTTGGTGAATATTGGTCTGTCGCCAATGCTTTTCTGCAGATTATATAAGTGGTGTGCCTGCAGTTTAAAACCTATTTTAGCAGTGGGCACACCTTAAACTAGCTTGGTTGACTAATTTGAAGGAGTGTCTGGATATGCTGGACACAGTGTTTCATAAAAAAGAGAGTATATGAGTTGATTTAGCAACTAGCGGTAATAGCATTATTAAGGTGGGCTGATGTGATCAGGAGTGTCAAGGTTAGTCACTAGACTAATTACAGTCAGGGGAGCAGGGAGAGAATGGAGAGTGTGGGGTTGATCAGATTTGCATCTGGTGGTTGACACACATGGCAGATGCACTACACTACACCCTTTGGTTTGTTTTGAGGAGAGGAGAGTAAATATAAAAACTGTCATAGAAAATGCAACCAACTTCTAAGACTGAATTTGGGAGGTGTGGAAAAATATCCCTGTATTTTTATTTGAATTTATTTTATTTGAGTACCACTTTAAAATAACACTACTCTGCTCATGAATAGTTTAAAATGAGTTTATTAATGGTTATTAATTAGTTCATGAAGACTTTTCAATCTTTTATAAGCAACTACAACACACAACTAAAAAGGGAAACAGTGACCTGTTGCCTAATAGTGAACCCTCATTCATTTATACTGTTAAATCTCAAATTTTGATGTTTACTGATTTGTCTTCATGTCAACCTTACATTCATATTCATCAGATACATGAGCTCACTTTTGCTCTTTTTATCAATGTTATAACGGCTTATTAATTAATTTTGAAAGTGTTTGGCATTAACTAATAACCAGAAACACACTAATTCTAAAGCATCTGTATACACTTTATAAGAGACGTCATGTTCTAAAGTGGTACCAAAGAAGGAATCTGTAATAAAAGTAAAGGGTGGACATGTTAAATACCAAAAAATAAACTTTCCCTCCTTCATGCTGATAGATTAACATCTATTTAATGGCCATTTTCACTGGAAATTAAATGAAGGGTGGTCTCTGATTTTGCACAGCACTACTGTACTTATATACAGAGAGACATGCATGCACCACCATGTCCTCTCGCTTGCTGTCTTTCTCTCTCTCTCTCTCTCTCTCTCTCTCTCTCTCTCTCACACACACACACACACACACACACACACACACACACACTTAGGCACTCGCTCTTGCAGTGAGGGGACAGTGGAAAGTCTTATGGGAAATACATTTCCTGGCAATTGTTTCAGAGTAATCAAAAGACAGACACACAAACAGATGGACAGAGAGATTGAGAAAGGTGTGGAAAACTTGAGATACACGTGTGGCGTGTGAGAGAGGCGTGGAAAGAGAGATAGTGAGAGAGGGGTGTGGAACAAGTGAGTGAGAGAGAGAAAGTCATTGCTGATCCTCATGGCTCACAGTAACAGTTACCCAACGCATGAATTATTTACGTTGCATCTAAAGTCAATCTAACTGACACAGAGCAATTCCTCAGGCCACAGGAGGCAGGCAGGCAGGGAGAAGAGGAAGGGAGCGAACAGATGAATAAATGAGCAGTTTAAGGTGTTATTCCACATTCAAACGCTAAATTATTCAAATATCAAATCAATCAGGAGGGGCTGAGGGATGAAGATTGCGCCATTTCAGGTAAGGATGGGCAGCTGGAGAGAGGAGTGGAAAGGACGAAAAATCAGACAAGTGATCGTTAGATCAGTGAAAAAAGATAGCTCCATATATTTGGAGAAAGAAAGAAAGAAAAAAAACTTGAGTGGAAGCACAAGGGGTGTGTTTCTAATGAAGTGGTCAGTGAGAGGAAGAATAAGGTGTTTCTAATAAAGTGGCCAGTGAGTGGAAGTATGCGTGTGTTTCTAATAAAGTGGCCAGTGAGTGGAAGCATAAGGTGTTTGTAATCAAGTGGCAAGTGAGTGGGAGTACAAGGTGTGTGTTTTCTATTAAAGTGGCCAGTGAGAATGAATTGCACGTTTAATTCTAGTAACATTGTAGTTACTGACTTAATAAGCATTGTGTTACTTGCTCTGATCAAATGTCTCAAAAAGAACAATATTAAATATGCCTGATGCATTTAAAATGTACATTTCCTCTATGTAGATGTAGAGCAGCACAACAACAAAGCACTGTAAACTCATCAGGCAATCTGTTGAAGCATCTAATCATCCTAATATGAAGAATAGAGTGCCTCAACTGACCTCAGCAGGTTGACCTGAGGCTATTATTTTTGAGCTGTATCCACTGGCTAGTTTTTAGGTTTTCAAATAGCAGCAGCTGTACATAATTTTAAAAACAACTGCATTGTTCAAAGGCAGAGACAGTGACAGGCATTTTAAATGCTGTTTACTGTAATTGGCAATTTCTTTCTTAATAAAGTACTGACAGGACTGTTGGATTTTCTTTTGTGTTTATCAGGTGATACAGATGTGCTGATTTTAAAGAGTAACTTAATTATTAAGAAATGACATTATATTTTCAAAGAAATAGCAAGTAAAGGATTTCTATTACAGTTTGAGGGAAGTAATTAGTAATTTGAAGTGCATTATTATTTTTAAGTAACTACTCAAAAACTGGGCAGTGGACAGCGCAGTGGGTAGTGCTGTCATCTCACAGCAAAAAGGGCCTGGGTTCAATTCCCCGGCCAGGCAACCAGGGTGCTTCCTGTGGGGAGTTTGCATGTTCTCTCTGTGTTTGTGTGACTTTGGATCCAGCTCTCCCTCGACCCAGAAGGATAAGCGGCTTCCAAGGTGTGTGTGTGTACTCAAAAACTGCTTACAATCATCCTTGCATTTCACTACTTCATAATTATTGGTAAGTTTATGATGTTGACAGTGTGCATCTATACAGTTGGTTCATTATAAGAGGCTGCAATTAACATGTACCATGTAGCAGTAAAAATCAATTGAGTTATAAATAGTACTATGTGAAACAGTGCTTTAATGATGGTGTTCTGTGAGCATGCTGTTTTACCATGAGTGCTCCCTCTGAGTGTTGTGTGTGTGCTCAGATGAATCATGCAGGTGTTGAAGCGGTGTGACAAATCGTCACCATTCCTGTAGAGTGCATGTGACTGCCCTTTAGTGTGCAGTCGCTGTTTGCTGCAGTTAATAGATGCAATCATTGTTGGAGACGCAATAATTCCAGTAATCACAATCACACAACCCCACTGCACTTAATCAGTGGGGTCCAAAAGTCTTGAGATGACACTGAAAATCACTGGAAATTCCAACAAAATGTTTTTAGGATCTTGAAAAATAATTAACCAAATAAAATGACAAAAAAGCAAAAGTTAAGACAAAATGAAGAACAAATATTCAAAATTCTGCCCTATTCTGAAGTCACTATTCAAACACAAGCAAATTTATGAAATTGAGCATTTTGAGATCAGACATTTTTGTTGTACCAACCTTTTTTATTCTTCCCATTGAGTCTTGTGTTCAGATAACTCTCAAGTGGATTTGATCTACTGATCAAAAGCTTCTGTCACTTATGGAGTCCATGCCAACTTGAGTGCACATGGGGAAAAAAAATCATGTAAACATTCAAACAGTCAAAGACTCTGCTTTCCACTTCGATTGATATCATTTGTAATGAAAACATTTGCATTAAATTAGAAAATAATTCAAAATAAACATATTTTGTAGTCTCAGACTTTTGGCATATTTAAAATACACTGACAAGACAAAAGTCATGGGACAGGAGCTAGTATTGTGTAGGACCCCTCTAGCCCAGCAGCAACTCGACGTGGCAAGTCCACATAGGGACGGAAGACGTTTGGAGGGGTGTACGATCTGAATAGGCACCCACAGCTCTGTGGTATTTATAGGTGCAAGATATCAGATGTGAGTGGACCTATCCACCACATCCCATACATGCTCGATTAGGCTAATGTTGGGTGAACATACAGGCCAAACCATTCATCCAATCGCTCCAGAATACTCCTCAAACCAGTTCTGGACAGCTTTGCTCCATTGGCACAGTGCATTATCTGGCTGGATATATCCCACCATTGTGGACACCATGAAGTCCATGAAGGGCTGCAAATGGACACCAAAGCAGTGGCTGCAAATGGTCACCAAGTTGGACCCAACCCCTGCCATGAGAACATACCTCACACCAGTATGAAACCACCACCAGCCTGCACAGAGCCCTGCTGACAACTGGGAATGAAGCCCCCAGGCTTCATGGGGGCTGCACCCAACATAAACCCTTCCATGAAATCACTGGTACCTTGACCCCTTGGACTACACCACATGTTGCCAGTATTCTAGGGTCCAATTAGCAACCTCACAAGTCCAGGTGAGGTTCTGTGTCCGGTGTCGTGGTGTTAACAGAGGCACTTTAGTGGATCTACTGCTCCCATGTTCCATGGAAGCTAAAGAGCACTGACCTGTGGGGGCCTCCTGCCTTGAATATGGATGTGATTTCTGCCAGAGTCGCTTGTTTGTTTGCACACTAGTTTGCTCGCATTCTAGGCAGATTCCGCCTGTCACGATCATTAAGCACCTGTGGGCGGCCGCTATGCTGTCCACTGTGGGTGGTAAGGCCTTCTGTTATGTATTCTTAGTACATATGTGACACTGTGGATTGAGGAATGTTAAATGTCTGCACAACTTCGGAAATTGAATGTCCCCTCTGTCTGGCACCCACGATCATGCCTTGTTTGAACTCTGAAAATGCACGTCAACCTTGTCATGGTAGGTGTACAACAGAAGGTAGAACTTTCTTAGCTTTGAAGTCGATGTGTGGTAGAATGTGTTTCAAGTTATTTTAGAGATTTTCTCCCATTTTTGATCTCTAATCTACACCACTCATTCAGTGTTGCCAGGTTCACAGTTTACCCCCCAAAATAGTTTGAAAATGCAAATGTGGGTGAAAATGATTCTAAATTTAAAGGTGGGGAAAGGTGGACAAGAACAGGCAGTATCAGACAGACATGCACAAGAATGCTGTTTAGTGAAAAGAACAGGAGAATCAGTCTGTTGAAAGGGATCCAGGTAGCCATGTGTAAGTAACGTGTAGGAATTCAGAGACTAACATGTAGGACAAGTTATAACTTTGTCATGTCCATATATTTACAAGTACTGATTGAATGACTGCATGTGTCTGCATATTTTCTACTTCAATATCCTGTTGTATTGTAAACTACATAGTTAGATAGTGAACTGTTTCTATTAGAGTTAGGCCATGAATCTCAAAACTGACATCAAAATTTTAACGGGACCGGAGAAGTCTACGCTAACAGCGATTTACTTTAACATTTTTTTGTCAGTTCTAGGTTGAACGCTGACATTTTTCAACTTGTAAAAGACATTCCAGGTGTTTTATTTGAAGCATGCTGTATGTTGCAGTGTTACAGTAAAGAGGCCTGGTGACTGCAACTGTTTTCCATTTCAAACATTTGACTGAAACGCATTCGTAATGGTACCACTAGTATTTGTAACCAGTAGCATATGTAGGACTTCTAGAAGGCCTAATGTCATCATTTTTTCTAATCTTAAAAGTTTAAAAATTGGACGTGTGACTCAGAATAAAACTATTGCATTTTCTACATGACAGTGTTTGCTGAGTGTTAGAAATAGAGGTAGAATAGAGGCATACAAATACAAATATGTGTATTTTGTATGATACAGTGTCAAATTTGCAGAGGAGGGGGAAAAATGGGCCAAACAGGGCAAATTCTGTTTGTGAAAACCCTGACATGTAAAGCTGCTAAACGCTAAAAAAGCAAAACACAGTGAAGGGGAGTGGGAGATATCGTGGAAATTATTCTCAATGGGTACTGCTGTCTTTTTCGCTGTCTTGCATCTTGCGTTCTCACCATTTGTCCCACTTTAATTAATGCCTGGCACTGTATCAACACATATTCATGAATCCGGGTAACTAACATTCTTTGCATCAGATTTAATAAACCTTAAAGCTCTAGCATAAGAGAGTGAGGCAATGGGGACTCAAATAGGAAGCAAAGGATTATAGCATTGGTCAGCAGTTTTGCTTCAGCTGACTATGTAAAAGCTGTGTTGAGGAGTAAAAATGGTTCTAGCCGAGTGATGTCGGGATCAAAGGCCACATGTGTAGTCTGTGTTGGGGTGGACTTGCTTTCAGACCAGGAATTATATGATGCAGACCCCCCACCCCCCAACCCCATTTGCTTACATGCTTACTGTATGTCTCCTGCTACACAGACACAGAGCATTGCCTTTATGCAGAATAGCTTTTTTTTTCTTTTTTTTTTGTAAAATCTGTGCATTCTCATCTTAATTTCTTTCCCTTTGTCATTATTTATATGGTATACTGAGGGGACCAAGGTAGCTAGCTGCCCATTAAATTGGAAATAGCTTTTATCTTAAATGTGACACAGTCATTACAGTCGGTATGCTACAAAAAATGCTACCTAAATATATAAGGTCAGCATTTCTCACTGCCCACCTGCTCAGATATGTCCTCATCCTTTTTAAGTAGCTTTTTCATTCTTGTCCTTCTCATCTTGGTTTTTGCCAAAAAAAAAAAAAACCCATAATGAACTGTGTAGAGCTCTGCCTGTTGTCAGCGAGTATCAAACTCACACTTGAGGCTAATTTGAATTTCCATTCCACCTTAAGTAGTGCAGAAGCTGTACAGGCATTTGACTATAGCTGCTGTACCTTTTAAGGTGGAACGAGAAATTAGAATAAGAAACTTCAGCTTAATCTAATCTCTCTCCGCTATCCCAGACTCAGTTACAATCAGCACACCAGGGCTGTAGCACTTTGAGGGGGGGGGTTGGGGGGGGGGGGGGCTGCTGGTTTAATCCCTAGAGTACTACAGATATACACCTGGATATCTATAGTTTGTCTGAGGTTTCTTGAGCTTATATGCGTGAGTTAATACAGCTCACAGTAACCAGCCGACTAGGAATACTCCAGAGTCTCCTGATTATCCATTCCAACATTGCTTGCTAGCATTTGCAACACTATATCAATAGCTATATACCCTATTTTATCATCTCAGGTGACTTAAAACATCAGGCTAGGTTCATGAAAAAAGACATTTAATTTTTACATGAGCTTTTTCCAACCTCTACTTACCCCTTTGACTGTTTGTTTTATGATACCTTTGAGACTGATATACTTAAATGACCTGTACTGATATGCTGACCTGTGATGTGCCTCATATATGTAAATGTGGAAATGAGTGTTTGTTGTTTGTTTTGGTTTTTTTTTGCCTAAAAGCATAAATTCTGTATATGTGGGTGCAGGAGTGAAAGGTATGTTTTAAAATTGCTTGCATACTTCCTCCAAGACTTTTATGACCATAAAAAGGCCAGAATGTGATTTTCCATGTTATGGGCCTTTTAATGCTCATTATAGTTTAAAAAAACATATGATTCAAAGGAAATTCAAATAGAGCTTAGGATTATAGCACTGGCCAGCACTTTTGCTTTAGCTGACTATGCAAAAGTATGACAGAGAAATAAAAATTGTTCCAACTGAGTGATACTGGGCTCAGGAAGGCCACGTGTGAACTCTGTCTTAAGGGTGAATGTATGTGGATTAGATTTTTTTTTTCCTGTAGCAAATCAAACGCCTCCGGTTGGATTCAGATTTTCTCAGCTATGGAGGGTTTGGACCTGTGAGGACATGTAGTTAGCTGTTTGTGGCTTATGAGTTCAGAAGTCAATGCATTTTGTCCTAAGTACATTTTACCCCTGCATATCACTGTATTATTTAAACTGCAAGGTAAGAAATACCTTGAAAAAAAAAAGAAACATTTAAAAATAGAAGTAGAAATTGAGTAGAAATAGAAACATTCCTGCATGTGCTGTGCAAAAGTCAGAGACCACCCTTTCATTTACTTAATTTCCAGTGAAAATGACTGTTATGTAAAAGTTATTTATTATTCATTTTCAGCACAAACATATATGTAAAGGAAACGACAGAGGCCTCAACAACTAAATCGAGTATCTTTTTTCTCCAGTATGTTTTCACACTTTTTAAAAGTGTCCACTTTCTACCCTTATTGTAGCTTGCATTCTTTTCAGGACACTTGCTTTCAGTTTTTCAAAGAAATCTGCAGAAATATTTTCCCACACCTGCAAAGTTTAGTCACAAGTTGGTTGCATCTTCTGCTTCTCTTTAGCCAAATGATCCTGATTATAAACTACTAAGTCTTTTTGACTGCTACACATCCTTTCAGACTCAGTGTTGAGTTGTCTTCTTACAGTGCAAGAAGGCTTCTGAAGCAAGAGTGGAGCTTGGTGTTCTCCTCTCTCTGAGAGATGAAAGCTTTAAGTACTGTCTATCTGATGGTGAGAGTTTTGGAAACTCCTTTTTCCCCACTTAGTGTGCTTTGACGTGCAAGTGGAATATTTTATATTTAATTTATTCAGAAATATATCCTAACGGAAACAAAACAAAAGGCAATTTTAATAACTGTTTTGACTGGTACTCAAATAAACAAAGGGTGACTTTTGCACAGTATTGTATGCTACATGCAAGCTAACTCTTCTGTATATTTAACAGATGTTGTAAGACTGACAACCTCGTGTAAATACCCCACAAAAATCAGCAAGCTTTGTAAAGTGTGGTTGTCAAGGAACTTTGGTGGAAAAAGTGGTTGAGGTTTTTCCACTATGTAATGACCTCACACTGGGAAAATGTACATACAGTAAAACATACTGGCTTTGGAACATTTTTGTTCAAAAAATGGGCAACATGGGTGATTTTGAAAAGTACCATAGGCAACAAATGTTTTTATTCAGGGTGCAGAGCTGGTTCAATTAAAACAAACTTTAGTGTGATTGCTCTGTTCAATTTATTAGGGCAAGTGAGAATACTGCCATCTAGACTTGGAAGTACTAAGTAATAAGTGGCCCGAGACCCCCTGAGCTGGTTAGTTTCAGTATGCTTCATAACAAACTCTGCTAAGGGGTATTTGAAGTATGAACATAATACAGAGCAAACACAGAGTTAAGTCATCTCCTCTCTGTAGAACATCTTTGGCACATGGAAAAGATTCCTGATGCTTGTGTTGACAGCATGTGCTTTATTATCTTTTCTTAAGCTCTGAATCTGTTGTTATTGAACAGATAGTTTGTTTTAAAATGAAGCTGATGCACTTTTGAAGTCATTATAAAATACCCATACTCATTTGACTGCACATATAAATAATATTATATATTAAGGTGTAAGTTTTTACATTTAATAAAAGCTTTAAGCCACTCAAGGCTTTTACAGGGATTTCATTGTATCATGCAAAACCACAGTAACACAGGACGTCTCATGCCTTTTTGCTCTAATATCACTAAAGAGATAAAACAAGACAGAAATATAACCGACAAGCCCAGATAGAACCACATTAGAACAGCATGATTCAGTCATTTCAGTGGACATGATCGTACTTGTTGTGAATCTGTTGTGATCTTTTCCTTGTATGACTTTGGTTTCCATCTTTTCATTCATTGTTAAATATGTTAGTGTGATGTTAAGCAAACCAGCAACACACATCACTTTTTGCTTTAGTCCAGACCAAGAACACCAAACTGAAGGTATAGACGCACTTTTAGACCCCATTTACACCTGGTCACTTCATGTGCCTTGAGTATCAGGATTATATCTGGACCAGGCCAAGCCACATAAAAATGCAAATTTAAAATGGAAATCCAATCACTCAAACCCAGGAGGTGGTTTGAGACACATTTAAGCCATGTTATTAGTGTAAGCGCATCTGTCTCTCCAAGACACATTTGACAACATTTGAAAACTCTCCCAGTTAATTGAAACCCCTCCTTGGCAGTACATAACTGGGCACGTGATCCTTGTTTAAGAGGAAGACGGTCATGAAGGAAACACAAGGTTGGGGACCAGACGAAATGTAATGCTTAATAGTAGTATGGATTGACACTACTGTGCAAAACAAACTGCAGATGAAGAGGCTGAATGGATAAACAGTTTGTGATTGGTTGCCATGTAATGAGCGGATTTGTATATTCTGTCCCACGCAGCAATCAGTTTACAGTCCAATTAATTCATTAATTTGACTGCCAAGTGTAAATGCATGTGGCTAAAATCTTATCAGGATACAATCCAGATACGGGTCACATGAAGTGACCAGGTGTAAACGAGTCTAAAACGTATTGAGAATCAGGATGATATCTGCCTAAGGCCAAACCCCATGAAAAAGCAAGTGTAGACACAGACAAGATGCGTTTAAAACAGATACAAATCTGGTCATTTAAACCACATCAGGAGGGATCTGGGATGCAGTTAAGCCACGTTATAGCAGCTCTCCAAAGACACATCTGACAACCAAAACTCCACCCAGGACAACTGAAATGCCTCCCCATGCAGGACGTCACTGGGCATGTGATCCACATCTGCAAGGAAGATCGTTGCACCAGATGAAACAAAATGCTTGGCAGCAAAATGGACAGACTCTACTATGCAAAACATGCTGCAGATGAAGAGGCTGAATGGACAAACAATTTGTAATTGATCGCTGCATAATGAGCGGATTTCCGTGTTCAATCCCACACAGCAGTCGGATTTCAGTCCAACTAACCAAAGACACATTTTGACTACCAAGTTTGAATACTTGTGGCTAAAATCTGAAGGATATAATCCAGATACTAGACGCATGAAGCGACCAAGTGTAAACTGGGACATAAAGTCTTCATTGATGTATCGGAAAACACAACGTGACTGGAAAAAGAAATGAAATTTGCACATGAGCAGCGGTTACCTTTTAGAGTGCTGAGGTGCACTGAGGAAATATGATATGATAGATAAGATCATATCTTATGATAGAATTGGGGAAATTCTCAGTGTTACAGCAGCAAAGTGACAGCAACAAAAAAGAGAGAAGAGAAGAGAATTAACAAGCAAGTAAATAAGTTTTTTTTACAGTTTGTTACTTGTTACTATATAGACAATATTTATCAAAACTATACATAAAAAACAAGATAAAATATAAACTCTATCCTTCACAAAGAATAACAAAATGATGAATTATAAATAAATGAAAAAGCTAAGATATTTACAATGTAAGGATATTTTACCTGAAGTTCACATGGAGTTTTGCACATGAAGTGCTGTTTTATATCACACATGGGATGGAGAGGCGTTAACAATATAAACAATTATAAATAGAAAGGTAAAAAGTATTTACACTATAGAGATACCCCGCGACCCTGACGGAGAAGCGGCTTGGTAAATGGATGGATGGGTGGACTATAGAGATATTTTAAGAATATATTGCACATGGAGCGGTGATTATACTGCAGACAGGAAAAGGTGATAAAATCACAGTATGTTCTGTTGGTGTGTGAAGTCCAGTGGGTGGGTGGAGGGGGTTCTACTGGGAGCAGTGCTGGTTGTACAGTCTAAAAGCAGCAGGAAGGAAGGACCTGTGAAAGTGCTGCTTCACACACGTGGGGTGAAGCAGCCAAAATGGAACAATACAAGAATCTCTACGAGAACCCGTTGTTTCTACTCAGTATGGTCTCACTGCGACTTTTGAAACAGCACTTTCATTGATGGTTCCCCTCCTTCCTCTGCATAATCTCAGTAGGACACAAGTAGAGAGATGTTTCCACTGAACTGCAAGTCGAGTGCAGAGTGTTTAATGATACGCTGTCAGGATTTCAGATGACTCTAATTAGCAGAGAAAAGTCAAATGGTAATGTGATCATTAACTACTGTGACTAATTTGCCAGATTCTCAGACTTCTCATTAGAGGGAAAATTGACCCATCAATATGCTTTGTCATGATGCACTTCTTTCTACCTGGAGTGTACCTGGGAACAGTTAACGATGGCATCAGCATTCTTTTTACTAGATTAAATTCACTTTAAAGCCAGACAATCAGGGATCAGCAGCGAATGCCTAAAGCAAAAATTCTCACTGAATCCTATTAATAAGCACTGTACACCTAAAGCATGGCATCCAGAGGGGTGCCTGGATGGGCTTAGCCTGCCCAGAGAAGATAATAGGCCCTTCTGTCTGCTGAGAGGCGTGAGAAGAATTGAATGAAAGAATTATTGTAAATACACACAAAGCTTGCTATTAATTAAAATTGCTGATTTTGTAACGATAGAGACATTTGATGCTGTTTCTATGTATCATTTGAGGTAATGTGATGTCGTGAAAACAAACTTTGCTTTATTGTCTTAGCTCTACAGTACTTGTATAAATATGTCGTCACTGTCCAAATTAAAACCCAAGCTCCCGACTCTTAACACTCCTTTTATCTTTGGATACAATTTTGACCCCATTCAGTGTTTAACATCTCTAAATTAATGATTGGCATCTTTTTTTTTTTTGTTTCATATGTAATAACTTTTTACCACTATTTTAGTGGGGAAAACTGGGTTTTCAGTGATCACATCTGTATTCTTTGGGTTCAGTTTGAACCCAGGCTGTTTTAACGGTATAAACCCTAAGAAATATGAACACTTACCATGCAATTTTCAAAAAAATCTTTTAAAAAATTCTCCTTTGCTTTAGTGCCCTAACCTAACACAACCACACGTGTAGTAGTGTGAGAACCCCTGATATTTCACACCACCTGGGGGAGCGGAAAACATAATGTGTTATGTGTCCCTGGGTCAGTTGCAGCTTATGTGTCTACATCATTTTGATTATCGTTGCTGTCCAAAGAAAAACAGGCATCTCCAAAATAGTGACTTTAGAAGAGAAGGTAAAACATTCAGCTTTGAAGTTAATGTGAAGGGGTTTTATTCCAGCTGATTTTACAGCATTTCTGTTAGTCTATTCATGGCTGCTCGAAATGTAGAACATTTAAAATCAACAAAAATGGAGATACATGGTTTTTGTTGGACAACTATCTTGTGTTCCATTTGAATCCTCTGAAGAATTTCTCCACCCTGAACATTTAATTGAGAAGAACTGTTTATTGATCGATAAGCCAAGGTATTTTCCCCAGCATTGGCTTATTTTTCTTTGCAGCTGATCTAGGAATCACTGAATGATCTGTTCTGAAAACCTAGCAAGAGGTTCAAGACTTCATATAAACACAGAGTTGCTGTTTATTAGAAAATCTACCTTATATCTACATTTATTGGCAATTTAATCATGAACACCAACTGCATAAATGGACTTTGTAAGTATTAAGCTACTGACTACAGTGCAGCACTGACATCAGCACAGTAGTGGCATGTCAGTGTGTAGTGCTGGTATGAGTAACACTTTCAGTGTTGCTGAGATGTTAAACTACACTTACTTATTATTGGAAACATTTACATTATAAGTGTACAGTAGAGTTTTAGCCATACTCTAACACATCAGTGGACCATTTCTGTCTACAGGACCGCTGTCACCTGTTTTGTTTATTTTTTTTGGTTGGTGGATCATTCACCACCAACACTGCTGTACCTGGTACACTTGTACCAGCAGGCACTGTTGAGCGTTTACCATGTTGACGCCAATGCTGTGCTAAGAATGGTCCACCATTCAAATAATATATGGTCAATGGTGGTCTTATGGTGGATCCTTTTCCTTGAAGAGTTGATTAGTTGCAGCAATAGGGGGGCAATAAAATGTATTTATGTTGTAGGTATTTCTGATAAAATGGCCAATGAGTGTACAAAGACCCATGATCACTGTTGAAACAAAACCATCTATTTCCATTTTTGAGTTTTCAACATAACAGGAAAAACATCCACTTTAGGATGTGTCTTCATGTAATGATGATCAGAAGACTAGACATGAGAAATTGCCCACAGTGGAAGTTCAGTGTTACTTTCTTTCTCCTGTGAAGTTATTTTTTTGGAGATGCAAGGTTTTGTTCTGGGAGCACAACACATTTATTCAGCTTACATCATTTCATTACCAAGGAATTTGTTCATATGAATCTTCTATAATTTCCATCTAAAGTGATGGATGTCACAGTGATGCCTTCAATTCCTTTAGTTTTTATTTAGAAATGACCATCTGACCTCACTTCAATTTTGTCATTTAGAAGTGTGAAGCAAGGACAGCTTACTTTAATCGTTCCATTTTCAAACACTGTTCTTTGTGCTGTAAAAAATCTAATGAATTTGAGACATTTCTATGTATTTCTCAGTAATCTTTTTATATTTCACTTAAAACAAATGTTGAATGCCCTTGGCGCAGAATGCTGTTTTGATCTGTTAATTGGTTTATATTTGGAATTTTCATTTGTGAATGAATTAAAATCTCTTTTATTTGTAAGCAAGGATTCCCGTGGTGACCTTTTGGATTAATGGGTTCCTCAAATAAATAAATAAATACACTTTTAACCTTCTTCTTTTTTTTTCTTCCCTTGGCTGTTTAGAGTGAGTTCAAAAGAGCCTTGGCTTTGACTTTTTAAGGGGTTTTTATGGTCTGTGGTCGAAATCCTCTCAGGGATTTTCCCTTTAATCACCTCTGTAAATAAATATAACCTGACCCCACTCCCAAAGCCTCAATGTGCATTAGCTTCTCCCAGGATATTACCACTTTTGACATTTTTATAAATGCCAGACAAATCTCTTTAACCTTCTGTTGGTCCTGTTGTTTTGTCTTGGCAGAGTGAGTCAGCGTGACTTGACAGTTGGAAAAACAAAGTGCTGATCTTTACGTAAAAGCTGTCTGCTTTGACATTGCAAGCTGGAAGTTTGTTTATGATGCTACACTGGCCTATACATGAAGGTCAAATGTGTAAAAGACAGAAAAAACTGGAAACTCTGAATGACAAAAGCACAAAACTAAAAGCAAGAAATTCTGCAATCCAGACCAGTCCATCCACTGATGACATCCAGGGCCTTATGAAATGATAAATATGACAAAGGACACCCCAAACTGTTGAGTGGCTGAAATCCTATATCAAGTAAGAATGAGAAAACATTTCACTTTCAAAACGACGGCAATTGGCCTCATTTCCAAAATGCTTGCAGAGTGTTGTTAAAAGAAGAGATAAACATGCCCAACTTTTTTGGAGTGTGTTGTTGGCATCAAATTCAAAATGGATATATATTTTTCAAAAAACAATAACATTTCTCCCTGCCAACATTTGATATGTTGTCTTTGTACTATTTTCCATTACATATATGGTTTAAATAATGTGCATATCATTGCATTTTATTTTTATTTACATTCTGCACAGTGTCCCACTATTTTAGAAATGGGGTTGTAGATAAAACGTCTAAAAATACCTTTTGTTGTGTAGTTTTTCACATTTAAATCTACTTTTTATTTGCATCTAAAACAATATTAGCTCAATAGGCCAAGTGATGCCAAACAGTTGAGCAGTAATTTGTGAGTGCTCAGTTTAGTTTAGTTTTTTTTTTTTAGATTTTCACCACCTGCACTTCCCAAGTGTGAGAAAGCATCAGCTCCTACTGCTGTACAGTCTGCTCTAATGGTGGTAACAGCTTTTAAAAATAGTGGTGTAACCTACATGTTTTGGAAGACTTTATGAGGAAAAAGTGTAAAAAAATGCAGTGTATCAGAGTCAAAGTACCTCATATGGACTGTAGGCTGTTGTCTCTTCCTGTTAAGCTACTTGTTTCTCCCAAAGCCCAACTAAAACACTGGCCTCATAACAGTCTTGTCTAATAGAGCATCATGTGTCAACATGCTGATGATGTCCTCTCATTAGAGAAAGGGACCTCCTATAAAAGAGGGGGACTTGCAATATTTCCCCAAATAAAATATGCATTTTCTGGTAGTGAATGCCCTAATGTGAGGTGACAGACCTCTGTTTTTATCATGCTCAACATTAGATTCCTGCCTCTGTAACTGTAAACTGCTCAAGCTTGAATTCTCATAATATGACCATACAATGAAATGAGTTGTGTCACAACAATTTAAAAATAAGAGAACCTAAAGCTCAGGCACATCAAACTGCCAAGAAACTTCAGATAGTCATGTTGGAACAGGAAGGGGACATCCCCAAACTGTTCCCACAAAGTTGTGAGCATTAAATTGTCCAAAATCTCTTGGTCTGCTGAAGCATTAAGAGTTCCTTTCACTGGAACTAAGGGACGGAGCCCAACTCCTGAAAAACTCCACACCACAATCCAACCTCCACCAAACATTACACTTGGCACAATGCAGTCAGACAAGTACTGTTCTCCTGACAACCGCCAAACCCAGACTCGTCCATCGGATTGCCAGATGGAGAAGCGTGATTCATCACTCCAGAGAACACGTCTCCACTGCTCTAGAGTCCAGTGGCGGCGCTTTACACCACTGCATTCCATGCTTTGCATTGCACTTGATGATGTAAGGCTTGGATGCAGCTGTTCGGCCATGGAAACCCATTCCCTGAAGCTCTCTATGCTGTTCTAGAGCTAATCTGAAGGCCACATGAAGTTTGGAGGTCTGTAGCGAATGACTCTACAGAAAGTTGGTGACCTCTGTGCGCTAAGCGCCTCAGCATCCACTGACCCCACTGTCATTTTACAAGGCCTATCACTTTGTGGTTGAGTTGCTGCCGTTCCCAACCGCTTCCACTTTGTTATAATACCACTGACAGTTGACTGTGGAATATTTAGTAGCGAGGAAATTTCACAACTGGACTTGTCACACAGGTGGCATCCTATCATGCTGGAATTCACTGAGCTCCTGAGAGCGACCCATTCTTTCTGCATGCCTAGATGCTTGGTTTTATACACCTGTGGCCATGGAAGTAATTGCAATACCCGAATTCAATGATTTGGATGGGTGAGTGAATACTTTTCACTCAATATAGTGTATTTGAAAGACCTGCGGTGCAGAAGGTAGCCTGAAAATGAGTGCAGTGGTGGGTTTTTTGAAGAATTGGTGGATTTAGCCTAGAAGAGGGCCATGCTGTTATGTTCCTTGGCTGCATGTGGTTTTTCATAAGTAATTGTGGTGAGTTATGGATTATGACCTTGTCGTCATCAAATTTCTTCTGAGAACCCTTACTCTACAATATGACCAAAATTTTACCCATCTAACCATCAAACTAAATTATAGTGTAGATTTACTTCATATGGACCATTCTTCATACCTGCCTGCTGGTACCTATATAAACCTTTTACAACCTGAATAATATCTGTTGTAGATAATTAAGTGAGCAAAAGATGGAATGTTAGACCTGCTGGCTGTGTCTTCTTGTTAGTCTCTAAAGGCCACCACACAGCAGATCACAAGAAACAGAGTTGCACAGCTATAGAAAGTGTTGTAATGAGACCTCCATTAAACATTAAGTTAACCTTTTTTTTCCCCTCACACAACTAAATTTAGAATAAAGCTTTCAGCATCATCCATGAATTTACCACATTATCGAGTTCAATTACATGAGCTAAAAAGGACTAGCCCAGTCATGTTAGCTGAGGTACCAGATCATTAGTGGTTGTCTGTTTATCTAAAAGACTTTGTGTGTACATTTCCATCCATTTACTAAGAAGATCCACTGCAGATCCAGAAGTTACTCAGTACTTTAGTAATTTTTTGACCTTATATATTTGTACTGCTACACATGTTTTTGTGTGAAGGTAAATTTATTTTCACTTGGGTCATTATTTTATCCAAATATTAATACGTTTAATTGAATATGAAACACAGAGAAACTGAAAAGTGCTGGGAGTTGACAAACACTGCTGTGTGTCAAAGCTGAGTGTTGACAACATATATAACCATTAATAAACAAATTTTAAACCATTCATATCTCAAAAATACGTATATTGTCGCTGTTGGAACAAAAGCTAATATATTTCCAAGTGACTGTGGACCATTTCTGTAAAGGGAAATATATATAAATCTTTCTAAATCTCGTTCACTATATATATATATATATATATATATATATATATATATATATATATATATATATATATATGTGTGTGTGTGTGTGTATGTGTGTAAATTAATTTACTTGATTCAAATGTATGTAACAAAACAATAACATTTATTTTAGGTGACCATTTTCCAACCTTTTTTACCCCTTAGAGAAAAGTTTTGTTACTGATATTTGTAAACAGCCTCTGTTGTTGACTTGTTGCAGTTATGTGTCAACAAGATATCACACTGAAGTTTTACAGAATAAGATTCTCGCTGTGTGTTCTAACTTCATGTCAGTTGACTGAATGGCAGTTCTTTTGTTTCTGACACTTATAGCCTGTATACACGGTTGATTTAGAGATTTGATTGCATTTGCCAAGTCTTGGCCTCCAGCGTTCCAGTTAAAAGACTTTCTGTGCCATCTGAGGCAAAGTTTAATGCAGGCATATGAGTGAAGGGCTGCTTCAACATACACTTACTCACACACACACACACACACACACACACACTGCTCTTCCCGTTCACTTATCTGCCCACGGCTAGGTAGGCGTCCTCTCAGGAGCTGGAAATGGAGGAGCAGTAGAGTTGGGCAGGTTTTAGATAAATGCATAAGAGAGAAGGGAAAAAAATGAAAAACACATACATACAGCAGACAGGCCAGGGAATTACTGTGGTTAAGAAAAGGAAGTATGCAGTTTCAGGACCTGAAAAATAAACACACGTCCAAAAAGATGGAACCTTGCACGCTTGTTTACTTTCCCATTCTGCTTAAAAGTCAATTGAGATTTTTTTAAAGGGATCATGTGTGTCACACAGGTTTTTCTTTTGGACGTTTCACCCCTACCCCTCTTTATACAGGCCCCATATTGGCCGTTCTGCAAATGGAATGAAAATCAAGTCACATATTTTATTATTATTTATTTTTTATAACACACCCTCCCCACCCCTTTTGGACCATTAGCACTGTCATTATACATATTGCATGAATCTATAGGGTCTTCTTCTAAGAAAGAGGATATAGAAAGAACAAATAAACAATAACAGCAACAAATATATATATATATATATATAGTTATCTATACATTTTGTATTGCCTTATGTATGAATGCTAAATGACATATTTTGAATTAATATAATGAAATAAAGTAATAAAATTCCCTGTAAGTCAGATTAACTGGAACACTGTTTGTTCTCCGTGTGAATGTTCTGACTGTGTTGAGCTGCTAGTGAGCAATAATGGGTGAAAGGGGAGTGAGATCCCCCACCATGAAAGTAGTTCATATCTCTATGAACTACTTTCATGGTGGGGGATCTCACTGCCCTTTCCCCTAAATATCTGTAACAATGAAATAAAAATCACAAAGAAAATCTAGTTCACCTGTTTATTTATTTGTTTATTTATTTATTCATTCATTCATGTATCTATATACCATTACATTAACTGAAAAAAATGTCTAGTTCAACTGAGGAACTTTCAGCACAGGCAGAAATGGAATTTTATGGCTTCTTTTGTATAAGGGTTCAACTCTAAAGGCCTAACTATAGCTTATGTATTAGTTTCAATGGGGATTCAGGATCATTTCTATTAGTGTATGCATGATAATCATAAGATGAATAGCTGACTAATAAACCTGCAAGGTAATGTACTTTATTTATTTTCATATTTTATGTAAAAAAAATTAAAGATAAAGTAGTAGGCCAATCATATGCTGAAAATGAATTACATTATTATTTGGCCAAAAAGTATGTAGACACCCCTCCTCTCAATGAAAACAGCTGTATAACATTAAATACTTAGCTATGCAATCGTCATAGACACACACCGCCAGTAGAATTGGGCCTTAATGAAGAGCTCAGTGACTTTAAACGTGGCACTGTCATGGGATGCCATCACTGCCATAAGTTAGGTTGTGAAATTTCTGCCCTGGCAATTATCCCATTAATGACTTTTTCGCTCTGTATCTAGGTGCAAACAGCTGAGCAAGCTCTTCTGCTGGTTAGGACTTCAAGGCATGAACTGAAGGCCTAATGTATCTGATTAACCATTAACATAATGAGGAACTGACAGTGGAATCAACCAATCATGTTTAATTTCCAATGTATGGACCATTTTTTTGAGCGAGCATTACTGTGGACATTCTGGAAAATTGAAATTTTACTAATGAAAAACAGCAGTTCTATGCAAGAGCTGTGTTCTAAAACATAGAATTTCTTTTACAAGCTTCAAATATCTGTCTTTAATCCAAAAGGACCAAAAAAATGTTCATTTGAATCACCATTAACTGAGCACTAACATATTCCCTTAGGGGTGCTAGCAGAAATTAACATTTGTAGAGGTGTAATATTTTTGTAATAATTGTAGAGGTGTTTCTTTTTTCTTCATTTCTTCAGTTGCGTTTAGACATTTATGGTAAAAAAATATGCTATAACAAGCAGAGAAATTCTGTCCACAATGCAGATTGTAAACTTCGCCAGTATCACACTTTATAATGTGAATTTGATGAAAGGTTTTTGTCCATACACTCTTGGTTTATTCAAAGAAAAACATCCTTTTTAGACAAGTTTTCTCTTACTATCTGATTTGGAAATGTAGAAAAAAGTGGTTGATGTTGATGCAGAATACAAAACTATTAACTATGTAAATATGTAATTACATTTAAGTGATTATGTAATGTAAATCAAATGCACAGCAACACAAAAAGGGTCATTTTTAGACTGCTAAGAGTTAAGAAAGAAATGAATATCATTTCCTTGCCCGCTGCTTAAAAATCTTTCAAAATAGCTGTCTGTGGGGGTTTTTTCTTTTTTTTTTTTTTTTTTTTTTGGAACACAGCTACTGTATGAGGTTATGGGGTTCATTCATGTAGAAAGATGATATAATTGTGCCTGCAACTGGATTTCAAGGAAATTTCAGCAAAAGACATTTTCACCACTTCATTGCCAAACGTAAATTGATTTCGCCACTGGTGCAGATTGGCTTTTCAGATAATTTAGCCGCTAATTTGCTCCTAAAAGCATCTTCATATAAACAGAAGGCCTGTCCTATTGATTTTCAATCCCAGACCCCATGATCTGCACATTTACGGGTTGCTTTTGCTCTGATGCACCTCATCCAACTCATGAATGACTTGGTGAGACCACTGAGGAGTTGAATGAGGCATGTTAGAAGAGTTTGCTAAAAAGACTAAGTTAAAGAACCCGCTTTGGGAGATGATTTGTCTTGTTAGAGCCTTAATGATAAATTTAAGGGTAAGGGTCATTAACCCTTAGAAGATGCAGTTGTCGCTGGAGATAAACTTGTGGTATAAGTTCATATTCCTTATCAACTTGTCATTTATTGAAATTTTGAAGTTTATTGATGTCTGGACTACATTTGTGTTTGTAAGTAGGAGATGTTTGTTGTGGATATACAGCCTTGTTCTGAAGACAGAAAAAAAACTGTATTTGCTACTTTTTTGACAATTGGTAACATCAAAACAAATGCATTTTAATTTGTGACTTAGCACAGCCCAGTGGCAGCAATAATAATTTACTTCTGAGGATTAAATGAAGAATTTAACCATGGACTGACACTTTCTGTGGGATGACAGCAGAAGGCACATATAGCTTAAATCGAAAATGTGACTTCTGCAAGGTTTCAATCAAAATGATCCTCAGAATGAGTCTTGGCACCCCGGCGAGTGAGCAGATAATGTCAGTCATTGATGAAATACATCAGCTCGTCAATCATCCTTATCGTATCCGCAGCTCAGTCTTTAGTCCTAAACCATGGTTAGAAACGCCCCATTCAACATGACTGATGGAACCAGAAACATTATGATTCTAGAATGTGTTTCTGAGGACAGATCATCAGACACACTGTACAAGATGTGTGTTTCATCTTGTATATTACATATTATTTTCATGGTAGTTACTGAACAATTTATGAATTCTTGAGATCAAATATGTGATTAACCTGCAGATTACTTTATTTAAATCTTTACAGCTGATTGTCCCAAGACCATAGATAAAGCAGTAGACGTGCAGTGAATGAGTAGATATAGTATATTGGTAATGACGCTATATAAAATGAATTGTTAGCTATTAAGCTGCAAGGGAAGGTGTAGCTTAGTAATATTGTTATATTAAATAATTTAATATAAGTCTGAATTCCACAAACATTAGGACTCAAAATAGAAAGCATTGATTTGTGAATCAATTTTGACCTGCATTTAAATGAAAGCACCTAATTTGTATATATATCAGCGCATTATGAAATTCAAGTTTCAAAAATATTGGGACAGAGTCCATTTAACTCTAGGAGTTATCTGAACACATGCCCTCCCTCCATTACCCAATCACAGATAGTTGCTAAGATGTACCAGTTTCTAATTTCATTCTTTTAATTTCATTGCTTTTCTGTCTAGTTTGCCTAATTCTCTGTTTTTAGATTTTTGACCTTATATCTCAACTTCAGTTGTTGCCTCATCCATGTATTTCCTTATTCTTCTCACAGTTTTGACTTGACCTAACTTTGGTTATTCAAGTTCCCAACATTAAAGCCCTTTCGCCATTATATATCCGTGAGCATCTGCACCACATAATGCACCACAGCTGCATTACATTTGGTTATAACAGGAACATCCAGGAAAGACTTGGTCTTTTATGTGCAAGGATGGGTTGAGGTTTGCCACTTTGCCCAAAAATTCATCAGTGAGTAAATATTTTAAGAACCTTTCCACAATAAGCAATTGAAAAAAATGAGTAAAGAATTACACAGTCTAAAATGCATATCTTCTCTCAGTTAACATCGATCCTTCAGTGGGAATTGCATTAAGTAACTGGCATTTTTCTTTGACAGGACTACTCTGACAAACCGTTTGTCGAATAGCACACTTTGTTGCTGCAAATGCAAGTTAAGGCTTTACTAAGAACGCACAGCAGAAGCCATATATCAACAACATAGAGAAACATCACACACTTCTCTAAGCTCGACCTCCTTTGGAATGGACTGATGCAAAATGGATACGTGCCTTTTGTGGTCATGCTTTCAGATGGACTCTAGGCCAAAGCAAAAAAATAAAGGACCACCCTGGTTGTTAGAAACTGGCATAATGCTCAAAAGCCAGTGTTTGTCATAGTATGGCCATGTATTAGTTTCCATGACAGGGGTAACTTAAACATCTGTTCAGGCATCATTAATGCTAAAAGACACATTTTGGAGCAACATGTTATTTTCTAGATTTGTAATCAGTTTAGTGGAATGGCTGGAGATTTCATAATAAGTGGTGTTGAGAGGTCCTAAGAGGTGTTGTTGCAAAGCAGCTTTACAGAAGAATCCAGATGGCGAATGTGGCAAGGAAAAACTTTCAAAAAACCAATAGCTTCTGTTATAAATATCACTTCAATGAGGTTCCGGATCTTCTTCGAAGCTCAGGGCAACAGGTCATAAATATTGTGTGTGTATAAAGACAATATAGAAAAAAAGCATTCCGCTACTTAGCCTTTTTCTTTAGCTTGATGCATGATCTATGATGATGCTCCAAAATAAGAAGCCATCACTGACCAGTGGTTTAGTAGTTAATCCAAAATTATTCCATTTATATAGTACTACTTCTCTCAAGCTGTAATGGGATCACTTTGTTACCCCTAGGGAAAAAGTCATCTCATAGTTCTCATTACAGCTATGTTGCTTTCAAACCCCTCCCTCCCTGAAAGTAAAGCACCATTAGCTGGCCACTGTGTAGAAAAATGGCTGATCCTGTTTAAACCGGGAAAGCAGGATTAAACACCACTCAGTAAAAGTTCACTTAAATAGCAAATAAAAGGACAACTGTCCCCAAAAGAGCTGACAAGGAGCCACTAGAGCTTTCTCAGCTCACACTAAACTTTGTCTCGGCCTTAGTATTAGCTTACCTAATGCTGTTAAGCCGGCGCCTGAGTCATTATCTAGCAGGCTAACTTAGGCTACATTTTTGCCACGTACTGAGGGCTAGCTACAGTCCTTGCACAGACATATTTCATCAAAGTCATCAGTAAGTGATTAAACTGCTTCTTCTATTCCAGGACGCTAGACAATACCAAAAATCTAAACAAAATCACCATCCATCCATCCATCCATTTTCTAAGCCGCTTCTCCATCAGGGTCGCGGGGGGATGCCGGAGCCTATCCCAGCAGTCTTCGGGCGGAAGGCAGGATACACCCTGGACAGGTCGCCAGTCCATCGCAGGGCAGACAGACAGACACAGACAGTCACTCACACACTCACACCCAGGGGCAATTTAGCACGTCCAATTGGCCTGACTGCATGCCTTTGGACTGTGAGAGGAAACCGGAGAACCCGGAGGAAACCCACGCAGACACAGGGAGAACATGCAAACTCCACACAGAGAGGACCCTGATCACCCAGCCGGGGAATCACCACACATGAAAAATAATGCTAATTTCAACAAGAAAAAAAATATTACCCTGTAAAGAATAAGTATAAATAAAACATGTTGTATATGCCACTGTTTTATATGCTGATTTTGAAGCATCTCCTCATTTTTGGATTTGGAATGAGTGTCTTTTATTCTAATGAAATTTCTAATTAAATTTTAGTGCTGTACGGTTGCATCGCTAAGATGGTAGCAGCCTTCAGCTTGAGTATGACTTCCTGATCCCCTGAGAAATATAGACACACACACTGCAAAAGTCTTAATGAATTAATGATATGCATAGAAATATCATCAGACGGAAAAGTGCTGTAAACTGATGATTTAAAAATGGAACACACTGGCTGCAATTACCAGAGGTATGTTTGGAGAAAAAAGGGGGCAGCATTTGATGAAAGGAACACCTTGCCCATTTTTAAGCTTGGGTATAGGTCTATTATGCTTTTGGGTTGCATGGCAGCCAGTAATACAAGAAACATTGTGCATGGGGATGTAAGAATGGATTCCATTAAATATTAGCAAATTTTGGAAGCAAGTATGATATAGTCAAGAATCTGAAGCTGAAAATAAACTTATACAACAAGTCATTGATCCAAAACAGCTTACATTTCACTAGAAAGTGGTTCAAGAAACACAAAGCTTTAGGAATTTTGCTCGCAAGGTCACAGAACTATATATATATATATAATATATCTCATCACTGTCAGATGAAAACTTCATATTTTCAGACAGTAGCTTTACAGGAGAAGGAAAAAATGCTCCAAATTTGCGATACTTTCATCTAACTTTTGGAAATTTCCAGTGTTTCATTGTAGAAAGACCATGTACATATTGAAATGATTTTATAATTATTTATCAAGATGCATTTATTGGAGATAAAAGGTTTTTGCACTATTTTGTGTGAACTTTCGATTTGAGAATTCAACCTTTCTGTCTGCGCCTCTGTAGTGTCAGTCTGTTTACGTAAGCTTTCAATGTGAGCAGTTTCAAAACATCATGGTCGTTTTTTCAGACATGAATTAATAGCTTTGTATGGAATGGCAGTTTCAGTAGCGATTTACAAATAAAAATCATTTTAAGTCTAGGCTTAGATTTAACGTGTGTAAAAAACGCCTACCCTTGCTGTTTTAAACCGTGACAGCATAATGATAACCATGTTCTTACCTGTATTAAAGCTCTGTTCTGTGTCCCATGGAAACAAATAGCAGCTGAGACGTAAGTTTCACTTCCTTTATTATTTGAACATAAAATCAGTTTCATGTTATTTTCATGTTATTCAAATAATTCACATAAATGTATAAATAACAAGTGTCATAGAAACAAATCTATTTGATGTCAAGCGTGAAAGTGAAACAACACTTCAGTCTATCATAAGGTAAGAGCTCAGATTCAGGTATGGTAAGCTGCAGAATGAATATGTAAGGTGTATGGGAATAAAACAGTATGATAAGTAGAAAAGCGCATTGAATTACATCAGGGCACATGTATTTTACATAAATAAAATTATTAAAACATTTGAAAACATTAAAGGTACAGTGCCGTTAGTTCGCATGCATTTATCTACAGCATGGGAAGTCTAATAACCATTCAGGATAAGGATGTTTAGGAGATATGATGAAGTGAAACGGTGAAAACCACAACCATACAACAAGCAATGAGACATGTTTAGTAAACTGTTATTTATATAAAAGTAGTGTTTCAGGGAATCATAATAGCTTTGGAAGTCTTTTGGGATAAGTTCCTTTAGCTGTTGTAGGTGTCTGTATTTCTGCTCCTTGACTGTGAGGCAGGTGGAGTGTAGCCGACTGATCACCGATGCGTCATTCCCCAAGCTCCTCAGCTCTCTCCTGGGGAATGGACTCCAGTCAACTGAGTGCTGAAGCTTGTGCTCGATGGTACCACTGATGCTGTATTTGATGGCCCTTAGCTCATGTATGGTGGCATCCCAATTACTTGTTCCTGGATGAAGGGATCTGCAGAGTTTCATATTCCACTGGGACATAAATGTCTTGATCTTTCAGTTGTCTCTCTATGACACTGTGGACTGCATCACACTCCATTTGAGTGTGCCCATGCTCAAGGTACATCTGTATGATGACCTTCTTGTTAGTCACTGCAAAATGAAGGGGAGCGTTTGCCAGAAGGGTGTTACAGTTCTGGTACCAACAGCCATCACTCCACAAAATGTATTCATCATACCACAGGGGCTGGTGAAGGTAATCAGTGATGCAATAGGCAAATTCATTCGCAGACAAGCCTCCTTCTTCTTCATGCCATACATAACAGGTGCCGCTATGGTTGGCCATGTTGTAGAAAGTGAAGTTGTGTACAGCCAGCTTGGTCTTGTAATAAAAAGATGATGCCTTCAACTTTGGGCACAGAAGAAGAGCCTGCAGATACATACAAGCCACCCTGAGCTTACCATTTTCTGTAGCTTTTCCTTTGTCCGCTGATTTTTCCTGACGTGCCTCATCTTTTTTCAGCCAGTGGTTTCGCCACACTTCTTCTTCCACATGACCCACTTTGTATGAGCCACAGGTGTCACACTGGTCTTTTTTTGGGTGGTATAGGGCCAGATTGAGAAAGCTGAACTCCATAAAAATCTGTCTGGACAACGGAGTTGTCTGGAGTTCTTCTTCACAGTGACGTTGGTGAACTCTGTGTAACTCAGACACAGACTTGAACATGGACTCTAAGTATAACTTGGAGGATGTGGACCGGCAATGATGAGAAGGTACCTTTGGCAAATCCCTAAAAAAAGGCCTAAGTGATTGTCGCACACCATTCCTGACAGCTGTATTGCTGCTGCTTATCATAAGTTAATTTTCATCCACCCAATGTGCAAATGACCATTCTCCTAGACCCAGAGTTGACCAGAGTGGACCTTTTCTGTTTGTCAGTTCATCCTGAAATGTTCGCACAATTTAAAGACAGATGGCATTTTCAAATAGTGCAAAAAAAGGAAAATGAAAATTGAAAAATATGAAGATGTGAGGCTTTCATCCGACAGCGATGATATATATATATATATATATATATATATATATATATATATATATATATATATATAGTTTTGTGATCTTGTTAATTCTCTTTTCTCATAAGTGTTACTCTTTGTCACTTATCACCCAATATTTTGTGAGATGCACTAACCAAAGCACACTTTGTGATATCAAATCAATCAAAGTATAAAATAGCAAAGTTCAGGATAAAATAAATAGATCATTGTTAGGAAAATTATCTTTTCATTTATTATAGCAGCAAATAAATCTTTATCAGCATTTCACACATAAACTTTGGTATTTGGTTCCACTCTTTCTTGCATAAATGTTCAAGCTTTAATTTGCCAGGCAATCTCCTCTGCTCAGCCCAGCGTAGACCATTTCTAGGGTTTTTAAGGGGTTAGTTGTTATCGATCTCGACTAGAGCTTCTGTACCTGCTGGAGAGAAGCAGCTCCAAAACATGGTGGTCCCACCACCATGCTTCACAGTACACATAGTGTTGTTTAGCTGATGAGCTGTGATGTCTTTCTGCATGACATATCTTTTAGAATTCAAGCTAAACACTTAAACTGTCATTTCATCAGATGGTTTTGGGTGGGTTAATATATTTTTTCTTAACAGTATCATGCATGAATAATCTCATAAGAAATGGCAGTTTTTTACGCCCCTTATCCCAGACATGTTGAAAACAACAGATTGTTATCACATGTAAGGTGTGGGCCATGTCTGCTAGAAATTCCTGTAGCTCCTTTAATGTTGCTGTAAGCCTTTTCGTATAGCCTCCACTATATGTTCTCTTCTTCTGTCATTGGCTTTAGACGGTTGTATTGACCTTGGCCATGTCCTTGTTGTGCCACAGTTTCTCCACTTATTGATGAGAGGCTTCATCTACTCTACTCTATGGTAGTGGTTCTCAGACATATTCTCAGGGACCCTCACATTTTCGCTGTTTGGGAAATATCTAGACCATGTAGGGATCCCTGAGGGCCAGTTTGAAAAACACTAAATTATAGTGCAACCAGCACCTTTAATGTTCTTGCCAGACGTGTACTTTTTATTACATTGCAGAGATGTTTTGTCAGTATTGGCAGTGAGTACTTCTCATGAGGGGGGCTTCTTCCCATCAGGAATCTTCCTCTCAGAATCCTGACCACACCTGGCTGAAGCACGTCCAGCCTCATGATCCCATGATAACCGGGCAGATATATAATCATGCCACTCTGAAGCTATGAAATTACAGAAGGAAATGAAAAGATATTTCAATTTTTAATAACACAAAAAGTTCATTTACACAGGTAATTGTTTAATATCAAAGCACAGACTGTACTTTCTGACTGAGCATGAGGACCCATTAAAACACAGGTCACACTGTGTTACTGAGCAATTTACGGAGTTAATTCAACTTTTTCATTCCTTCTTGGACACAGAAATTTGCGAAACTGTGTGGCCTGTGTGACCTGTGTTTCACTACTCTATAACTCTTTTTTTTCATTATATAAGGAGGCCACATTCACAATTAATTAATGAATGAATAAATTAATTAAGAAAAAGCTCAGTTTAAAAGCTCTGTCTGACCAAACCTAAGATGCAGTGGTATTATTTTGAATTGAAAGTTTGAAGAATATTAAGTTAAAATTTCAGGGGTTAGTCATCAACAGTTTTATTGATGGCAGGTGTATGTTACTTATCTTTAGACATGATGTTAAATATATCTGCTTAACTGGTTAATAACCAAAGCATTAAAATCATGTTTGCACATTTATGCAACCAGGATTGTAGTTTTTCTTTTCCCCATTTTCCCCTCTGATTAATTACAAATTCTGGCTTTACATCCACAAAAGTCCTAAAATGACTAAAATAAAAAAAAATTGAGCAAGGATCAACTTAGTTAACATACAAATGGACCCAGAATAAAGAGAACCTAAACGATCAGTTTCTACTCTAAGTTAAAAGACAGTAAAGTATAACTTTAGAATAATGTTGAACCATTTAAATGCAATAATACATTAAAGCAATACATGATCGCGCAAGCCCATATTAAATTCTTCCTGCTGTTTCATGATGTTATAACATCCTATATAAATGTGTTCATTATGCCTCAACATTTATGTATCCTAGATTATCTACCAATACTTATACTGGCCAGTCAGTTTGCACAGCCAGATACAATTCATGACTGGAGAGGCTAAATCAACCATTTGGGAGGGGGCCCAGATGTCTTTGTGTTGGGGATGTTCATACTATTGCTTTGCATGGTAAACACGTGACACATCAATTGAATTCCACATTAAGGTTCTAAATTGTTTATTAACCATATTTCTTCTCCAAAGAATTGTTAGTGAATATTTTTAATAATAAATGTAATTTTTTATTGGGACATTTGAGATTTTATCACATTGTCTTTCCTGTTGGGGGGCAGTTATTAGCTGGAGGTTAGGGAACCAGCCCTGTGACCGGAGGCCCTAAGCCGACAACACATGACTGAAGTGCCCCTGAACAAGTCACTTGTTCCGCAACTGTTCCCCAGGCACTGTGGATAGGGCTGCCCACTGCTCCGGGCAAGTGTGCCCACTGCCCCCCAGTGTGTGTCCACTAATGTGTATGTGGTGTTGCACTGCATAGATGGGTTAAATGTGGAGGTGAAATCTCCCTGTTGTGAGACTGTTTTCTGAAAGCAGTAAGCCGCACAATGCTGTATCTGTAGTTATTAAACTGTGGTTAAGGTGATTTTAAACCATTAAAACATTGTTTTGGGAGTTATTGTTTATCTTGCTATGGTAACAGGGCAAGGTCATGAAGACTACGAAGATAAAGACACACATGGTCTTCTACATAACTGTCTGAGACCACATTTCATTTACTTAATTTTTCGATCAAAAAGCCATGAAGTTATTCAGTTTTCTCCTTCAAGAAAAAAATGTTTAATGGTTTACACAGAAAATTATAATTTCTTTTTTATTAAACAAAAATACAAAACACAGTCTTAGACGTGGGTTGCATTTTCTCACAATCCAAGTGATTCCCAACACATTCAGTGAGGTTTCGAGTCTGAGGTGGTCAGCCCATTGGATTGGTCTGCAAACACCAGCAGTTCTGTGTTAGTTTTTCTTTTCCTATGGCATCTTGGCAGCTACACATCCTTTCAGATCCATACAGTTGTCCTATTACAGTGGAAGGATGGACAGAAACATCTGTCGGTTTTTCAGATCTGAAGCAAGAGAGGAGCTTGATTTTGTTCTTGAGCTGACAAAGTTCTGTTCATTTATTGGTCAGTTTTGGTGGTCTACCAGGTCTTGGTTGTTAGGGGTTTTCTCACTAGCTTTTAGTGATTAATCAGTCCAGTGTTGGAAACTCTACTTATTTTCCTTTGACTCTCCCTTTCCTTCTGCGGGTGGATCATTGTATATATAATCTGTTCAGAAAAAGGTGGTCTCTGACTGTGATACAGTTCAGTATATGAGACTGACATATAGGTGGGTGTATACTTAGGTTTCAGGGCAACATGGAGACAGCTGAGGGCTGTGAATGTTGCCAAGGTCAGAGACAGAAAGAGATATGTGGATGTTTGTGGGAGACAGACGTGAGTGGTTCATCTTCATGATCAGATTGTATTGATTCCTCTGTACATTATTACATGCATTATTCACACCAAATACTGATGCTATATATATATATATATATATATATATATATATAAGCACAAACATAGCATGCATCAAAGAGGAAGTAGTATATCAGGATCTGCTGAGTAGATCAGGATCGATGGACCATGTATGTGTCTTTGTCTTGCTGCCCTTGTGAGGACCAAATGTCCTTGCAATGATAGGACAGCATGAGATTTTGTACAAGTAAGGGCTATTTGTTGGTCCTCACTTGAGCAAGTACTAATCCTCATTTGAGCACCAAAAGAGCATAAGGTGTAGGTGTAGTGTTACTTGGCTACAGGAATGAAAGTTCAGTGGAAATATGTGGCTGTCCTCACAACAATTGTAAGACAAACGTGTGTGAGCTGGTGTGTTTTGTCCTTTCCTTGATAAATCTGTCAATATCCACCCTTCCCCTCAATTAGAATGTACACCTTGGCTGCTGTCAAGCTAGAGTGGTTATCATAACGCTTCTTGATGTTCATCTCCCAAGTGCTTCTCTAGACATTATTATCTCTGTAAGGAAAACAAATGAACAAATAACATTTCATTACTTAAGACTAATAAAACCCAGCTAAGGGATACACTATGTATTATATAATGATGACATTATAGCAACCCTTATCCCTGTATCATCGCTGTCAGATCAAAACTTTTCAGGAGGAAAACAAAACATTATAGTGCAAGTTAATGTTAAAAAAAAGTTTTTTTTCCAGTTAATTTTCAATCATTTCTGTGTCTATTTACTATGAATTTTTACACAATGTAGAGGGCAGATGGTGATTACACATTAGAATAAAGATTCAAGATTGGTTTGTCATATGTATTCAGAATACAGGACATTCAAAAATGCATTCTTAAATTATTGCTGTATGCTTTTACATATAGACAAGTATGCGAGACAGCTAGTATCAGTATCTAAAGAAGTGGCACCAAACACCACAGGTGACTGGCAGTACTGAATGAGGCAGGTGGCAGTTGTAACATTGCATTGTGAACATACAGTGTGGCAAGGTGTAGTAATATGTACAGGGCGATACAATGTCAGAGACAACATATGGGGTAGTATACAGCAAATTATTGAATAATAGTGTAATGCTGCAGTAAATAGAATTCAGCAGAATATGGTACTATATCTATGAGATGTGACAGAAAAAGGATGCATTGTATACACTATGCATAGAATGATATACTGTATGCATATGTTGTATGCAACATACACTGCTACCTAGCAGATTATTTAGCAACTACATCTGGGATGGGCAGATGGGCAGGTGGTGTGGTGGGTAGCACTGTCGCCTCACAGCAAGGAGGGCCTGGGTTCAATTCCCTGGCCGGGTGGTCCTCTCTGTGTGGAGTTTGCATGTTCTCCCCGTGTCTGTGTGGGTTTCCTAAGGGTTCTCCGGTTTCCGTCCAAAGACATGCAGTCAGGCCAATTGGACATGCTAAATTGCCCCTCGGTGTGAATGTCTGACTGTCTGCCCTGCGATGGACTAGCGACCTGTCCAGGGTGTATACTGCCTTCCACCCGATGACCGCTGGGATAGGCTCCAGCACCCCCCCGCGACCCTGACGGAGAAGCGGCTTAGAAAATGGATGGATGCGTCTGGAATATTTGTTGTTGTTTAACACTTTTTCAAAGTAGCCATAAAATGCAGTCTTTACCTGTATTGGAACCCCATCTCATAGATATGAAGAATGTAATTTAATGGAAATGTGCATGATTTACAAAAACAAAAAGAACCAAGTTTTTATTTTTATAGGCGAGCAGATGCGTCAAAAATTATAAAAGTGTTTTAATTATGTTTAAATTGTGGATTATTGTTGTAGCTAGGGCTGCAACAACGAATCGATAAAATCGATAATAATCGATTATTAAAAGTGTTGGCAACGAATTTGATTATCGATTCGTTGTGTCGCACGATTTGAACATAGCGAGGCGGAGCCGGAGCGGAGGCGGATTCTTTAAAATAAGTTTAACATTAAGTTAACATTTAACATATCTTTAACATATAAATAAATTCTACAAAGGAAACATGACCGACGCAGAGAAAAGGGAGATGGATGTGCAGCAGCATGGCAGTTGCAGTAGCACCTCCACCGATACTCCAGGTGCTGAATCAGGACCTCGTGCCACCCTATTGGATTCTCTCCTTGGTTCTGATGGTGAAGACGAGGACAGAGCAAACGAAGGGGACGATGTTCAAAACCAAGTGAGAAATGAAGTCCTCACATACTTTGGAGAAAGAAACATTGCCAAGGAACAAAATGCACTGCAGTGGTGGAAAGCTAACAGAGATAGATATCCTATATTGGCTAGGCTAGCCAAGTCCTATTTATGCATTCCTGGTACTTCAACACCGTCTGAGCGTCTGTTCTCTGCAGCAGGTAATATAGTTTCTAAAAAGAGAGCCAGCCTTAGCCAGGAGCATGTTGACATGCTAACATTTTTGCATTGCAATGCAAAGTTCCTAAAGAAAGGGAGTGAGTGAGTTTGTATCAGTGAGTTAGTTTGTATTTAGTGTTTGCATCAGAGATGCACTTATTTTTCTTTGTTTAATTTATTTTATTATAATTTATTAATAAATGTTATTTGATTTAATCTATTATTTAATTATTGTAAGCATTTATTTGTTCTGTTATTCAATGTTCTATTTCTGAATAAAGACATGGAAATGACCACCACCCTCCGATTCATCGATTAATCGAAAAACTAATCGCCCGATTCATCGATTATTGAAATAATCGTTACTTGCAGCCCTAGTTGTAGCCGTTGTATACAATTATTTTATGTGTTGAAGGCTGCAGTTTTGCTGGCTGTTATCCCGGTATGGCAGGCTTTGTAAAGAGGTGCAAATCATTTTCATAGCAGGGAGTGTTCATGCTTACCCTTGCCTCTCTCATTGCTCACTAGCAGCTCTCTAGCAGTCACAACCTTTCAAAAACAGGGAGCAAATAGCGTCCTAGCAAATGTGATAAGGACGAAAAATATTTGACCTGTTAAAGTGATTAAAAACTTACAGCGATTACCACTTCGCCAGCAGAATGGCCACTAGGGGGCCTGCAGAAATAAGTTAAAATGAGTGATTGCTCTTGGCTGTGATTCAGTTGTTTCCCATTGGACTCCTAATAACAGATACAGTTCTAATACCTTGCCATGGTTAGCAATTGGTGTAGAAGTCTAGAGTTATTACTATAGATTTGCCATACTATTTGAATGAATTGCAGAATTGAGTTATGTAGTGAATAACATTTACATTAATTTGACACACCTTTAACTCTGAAATCACTCTTGGCAATGAGTGAGAAATGAATAATCTTGAAATAGCATCATGGTTTGTTATCGCCAGCAATAACAGTGACTTTTAAGGTTTGAGACCTAAATGAACATGAAATAATCTAAAACCTTTGCACATTATTTGGCCTTATTGGTTGTAATGTTGGTAAGCAGAAAATAGCTGTTCACACTGAGGATTTCACATTTTCTTAAACCTTGGGCAGTTCAAGGTGACCCCATGTTGGCGGTATGGCCAGATCTGCTCATTTTGCCCCTCCATATCAGTGTCTCCATACACAGCAGCCCAACCACACACTCTCCTTCCTGCCATCTCTTTGTCATATACACTTACCATTACTTCAGTACAGACACCTACCTTGTATTTCCACTCACTGGCCACTTTATTAGAAATAGCAACCTTTTACTTCCACTTGGTGGCCACTTTAATAGAAACATTTACCTTGTGTTTCCACTCGTTGGCCTCTTTTATTAGAAACACCTGCCATGTGCCTAAATTTACTGGCTACTTTAATAGAAACATCTACCTTGTGCTTCCACTCACTGGCCACTTTATTAGGAACACCTACCCTGTGCCTAAATTTACTGGCTACTTTAATAGAAACATCTACCTTGTGCTTCCACTCACTGGCCACTTTATTAGAAACATCTACCTTGTGCTTCCACTCACTGGCCACTTTAATAGAAACATCTACCTTGTGCTTCCACTCACTGGCCACTTTAATAGAAACATCTACCTTGTGCTTCCACTCACTGGCCACTTTATTAGAAACACCTACCCTGTGTCTAAATTTACTGGCTACTTTAATAGAAACATCTACTTTGTGCTTCCACTCACTGGCCACTTTATTAGAAACACCTACCCTGTGCCTAAATTTACTGGCTACTTTAATAGAAACATCTACTTTGTGCTTCCACTCACTGGCCACTTTATTAGAAACACCTGCCATGTGCCTAAATTTACTGGCTACTTTAATAGAAACATCTACCTTGTGCTTCCACTCACTGGCCACATTATTAGGAACACCTACCCTGTGCCTAAATTTACTGGCTACTTTAATAGAAACATCTACCTTGTGCTTCCACTCACTGGCCACTTTATTAGAAACATCTACCTTGTGCTTCCACTCACTGGCCACTTTAATAGAAACATCTACCTTGTGCTTCCACTCACTGGCCACTTTATTAGAAACACCTACCCTGTGCCTAAATTTACTGGCTACTTTAATAGAAACATTTACCTTGTGCTTCCACTCACTGGCCACTTTAATAGAAACATCTACCTTGTGCTTCCACTCACTGGCCACTTTATTAGAAACACCTACCCTGTGCTTCCACTCACTGGTCACTTCAACTTCTTTGTAGTTACACTAGCTGTATGAAAATGTTCACTTTTGACCACAATCTGTGGGCATGACAAATAGAGGGCAGCTCAACATTTTGTTAAATGAAAATTGTTTATTTGGGAAATGAGTGAATTTAAATCAAACGAAACAAATCTGTACATGATCTAAATTGTACTGTAAAATTGAAATGTTTTCCTTTTTAGGGGATCACAAAATGACCAATGATAAAAGGCTAGAGGATGACTAACTTAAAACAGATGGACTACACTGTCTTAACTATATGTAGGCGTTTCTAATAAAGTGGCTAGTCTCTTAAGGGAACACACAGTGCACTGATTAATAAGAAGACATTCGTTACAACGTTCGCATTAATCTGTGTCTGGAAACTCAGTCCCAGATTTGTTGTTTTCATCACAGAATGTTTTTCGGTGTTGCTGCGTATCCAGTAATAGCATAAAGGAAATACGAATAGCTCTGTTTTCCCGAGAGTACTTGGCCCACAGAGCTCACTTTTTTCTTTTTCAGGGTGTCCTGCTTTTATTCAAACCTGCACATTAAACTTCTATGGCTTGTCAGCTTGTGCATGGCCATTCATAGGACATAAACAATGCTCCCTAATTCATTATGCCTACTTTTAGAAGCTATATTTGTATTTTTGTCTTTTAGTTTAATTTAATGCACCTCGGTGGGACTAAGGTTAAGCTCACACCAGTGGTCTTCAATCTAAGTTCTGAAAGTTAGCACAGTTCTGATGTGTCCAGACATACACTTATAGTCTCCTTCTAGAGTAATTCATATTTATGGCAACACCTTTTACTAAGTGACCCAAATGCGCACACCCAGCATTCTTTACCAGCTGGATGGCATTAGATAGCTCTCTTCACTTCCTTAATAGCTGTGTTCATTAGGTGACTGTGTCTGGGGTGACCTCAGGGCAGAAACTAATGGCTTTGACAGCCTACACTGTGTGCTGTGCTGTATGTAAAAAAGGAATGGATTTTAGATCAAAGTAAGAGATGCGATGATTTCGGTTTATAATTTTTTTGGATAAATTGCTTCCATAATGTTTCTTCTGTTATGCATATATTAAACCTCCTCCTTGTTTCCACACTTGTCCATTTTATCAGCTCTACTTACTATATAGGTGCACTACAATTACAGATTGTAGTCCATCTGATGTCTGCATTGTTAGCCCCTTTTAACCCTGTTCTTCAGTGGTCAGCAGTTATTTTTCAGTGGCGGTTCATTCTCAGCACTGCAGTAACATTAATGTGGTGGTGGCATGTAATTGTGTAATTGATGGTGTTGCTGAAATTTTTGAACACCTCAGTGTCACTGCTGGACTGGGAATAGTCCACCAACCAAAAATAGACAGCCAACATTGTCCTGTGGGCAGCGTCCTGTAACCACTGATGAAGGACTAGAGGATGACCAACACAAAGTGTACAACAACAGACACGCCACTGTCTCTGGCTTTATACCTACAAGGTGGGCCGACAAGGTGTGTCTAATAGAGTGGACAGTCAGTGGGCACAGCCAGCTCATCAGTCACTGCAGTGCTGAGAATGATCCGCCACTCAAATAATGCCTGCTCTGTGGTGGTCCTAAGGGGTCATGACCACTGAAAAACAGCGTGAAAGGGGGTAACAGTCTGTAACTGTACAACTACAAAGTGCACCTATATGGTAAGTGAGCTGATAAAATGGACAGTGTGTGTGTTATGTTATGGCTGATCTATGTATTTTTATGTCAACATGCATAGCTGTAACTAGCAAGAGGACACTGAGATTCACACCTTGGTAGTTTTGGAAGGGTTTCATTAAGATTCAGAGTGGTAACCATGATGAAACAATTAGCAGTCATTGGTTTTGACCTGACCTCACTATGAAAAGACAACTATGGATTGCTGAAGACAGATTGCTTTGTCACCTTATATTATGTTGCAGATATTTCATGATTTATTTTTACATTTTTGTCATAAAATAATGAACATATCATAATATAGCAATGTTTCATACAAACACCTTAACCTTCACAGCAATGATACATCTAATTTCAGTTAGCACCTCAATGGGACTTCCTGTGTTGCGTTAGCATTAAGCTGATGCTTCCACACATTCGTTCTCCCACACTGAGCTTAATACTACTAAAGGCAGATCTAATTACACATGCAAACATTTAAACCATGTAAGACCTTGAAGTAAGATTCTTTACTTTTTATAGTTTAGTCCAAAGCTTAACATTAAAGAGTAGTGAAAGAGCGGTTTTGCCTGCTCTCTTTAACCTGAGTTATGAGGAAAATAAGGTGTTTCTTAATTTATCTATGATTTGGTGGTCCATACAAGCAGCATAAGAAGCCACAGCACAATGGTTTTTAGTTGCTTGGCACATGGAAACAGAATGTCTTCATTATAAAAAAATTCTAATATAGTCAAGGTATGTGTAGCTGCACATATTCAACTGACATCCATTGTAATATCAATTGTTAAAAAAAATCCCTATTCGCTTTAAGCTAAGTATCTCTTACTCAAGTCAGCAGGGCAACCTGCACCTTGTTGACTGTGACTTTTTTTTTTAAGCCCAGAAGCTCTGACTCTCTCTTTGTTGATGATATAAGGTCACCTCCAACATGTAGTGGCCAAAGATCTTGAGACCTGCTTCGTGCCCTGATTTCTCATGGCCTTCTTGGCAGTCATCATCCACACAAGAAAGCCTCACCTCCAGCAGTTCAGCAGTTAGAAAAATGAAACAGGACTCTAGTTACTCATATATTCCCATGATCCTCTGAATTATGGATGACCACCAGACCTGTCTGTCACTTGGAATCCGCCTTCTGGCAAAGGAGCCACTTTGGCGCGTGACTAGCTACCTTATAGACCCCTGCTCTACTGTGTGTTGAATTACGATCATAGCTTTGCAAAAGTGCAGAAGGCATGCTTCTGGTTGTCCTCCTGCTTTTTGATCTCAGTTCACAAGTTCATAGCTAGGGTTTGATACAGAATACATGATAAAAAATGAATCCATTTGAACAACAACAACAACAAAGAATTTCAGAAGTGCTTATCTTGCCCTATTGTGCTGCCTGTTAGCACATTTTATGGATCCAAGATAGAAAATCACAAAAAAAATTGTCCACCTTACAAATATGATTCTAATCATACTTGTCACAATAATAAGCCTTGTAATGAACCACCATTTTAATATACTGTATAGACACACTGGTTTAACCATTTCTTAAACTTCGAACTGGCAGCTTTTTGGATAGCCAAGTATAAAAAAATTAGCAGGCATTAGGAACATTTTTGACCAAATATCTAAATTCATAATGATATGAATTTACATGTCAAATAATGATATACCTGAGTAGCTTAGGGCATCTTAAAAATAACAATATATTTCATGTGTGACTGTTTCATATAAATACTTTGTAAGAAAATATGAAAAATGTATGCAAAATTAGCCCACTTGACATTCGTGATATTTGTAATATTTACAGTTTTTTAATATTGACAGTTGCAGTAATTTAATAGTGTAATAATATTGTCAGCTTTAATGTAGTCACACAGCTATTGGTTATCCTGAAACAACAGCTAAAGTCAGTTAACAAAGTTAACAAAGCTACTAAGTAATATCAGTTAATGTTTTCTAACAAATATTACATGCATGAATAGATAAATGACCCTTATTAATCCCACAACAGGGAAATTTCAGCTCTGATTTTTGACTCATCCCTGCACTGAAATACCACATACACACTACTGAATGCACACACACACTAGCGGTGGGCAGCCCTTGGAGCAAGTGGGGGTTAGGTGCCTTGCTTAAGTGTACTTCAGTCATGTGTTGGCTCAGGGACCAAACCGGCAACCTTCCTCATAAGACAGGTTCCTTAACCATCATGACAATTACATAGCCAGATGAAGTTGTCAGATCTGACCCTCTGTTTGTTGATATTATAGGTCAGTGTCACCCTTGCGATGTAGATTTTTGTCCCTTTTTTTTTTTGAGTCAGCTCCTCGTGACCTTTTGGCCATTATCAGGAACAAAGCCTCACCTCTAGTGGTAATAAGAATGAAATTGGCACTGGTTACTTGCACATGCCTGTGATCCTGTGAATTATGGATGACCGCCAGAGCTGTCCGTCACTCGCAATCCACCTTCCAGCAAAGGAGCCACTTGGTCCCTAGCTTATCTCATACAGTGCTCTCCGCTACCAGTAGAGATGAACAGCAGACTATTTAAAAATGTCTTTTATACTGAAAATGTGAGAGAAGTGTAACCTTTCAGTGAGGTGCAATTACCAAAATGTGCTCAAAGGCACAAAATGTAATCTTAACTTTAGTGGAAAAGCTTTCTTAACTTTCAGGATAATGTTAAAAGATCTTACACATTTCTTTTGGTGAATTATTTCTATTGGCCTATTTCTCATTAAATTGTCACACACTGTAAAAGACAATTGACAGCATCAGTAATATAAACACCATATCAATTTACAATTAAAATAAAATCTATAAAAAGCATGTTAGCGTTTGCCACCACTGCTTTTAGTACTTTGTGCATCGTCTCGTTATTGAGAGCAGTACTGAGTCTCCTATAATACTGGATGAAATGGGACCACACTAAACAGACCTGAGATCATTTTCTCTAGATCCTTCAAAACATGGTCCTTACATTATTGGTTCAAGCTGAACATCAAAGGGCTTTTCATAGCTTTTACTAAGAGTGCCAATAATCCTGAAAGACTCTTTAGATCCAGCCATGTTGTGTATGTGACAGCTATTGAAGTTTGATCACAGCCTTATGAAAGTGCAAAAGAGCCTTTATCCATGTAGAAGATACTACTTTTGGATGTCCTCTTTTGTCCTTGTTACAGCACCAATCAAAAGTTAAGTTACATCTTCTCACTTCAAAGATAAAGGCACTAAAAAAGCTTCTGTGATGCAATGCCATGGTAGAACTTATTTTGGTACCCTACAAAATGTAAGCCTCAAGAACATTTCCAACATTAAAAGAACATCCACATAATGTAAACGTGGTGTCCCATTTAAGGGTTTTACTAGAATCACATGCCCAAGCCATTTGAAAACTTTATTTTGAACATCCCAGGAGCCTAAATCTATATTTGCAGGCTCTTGTGTGTATGCAATATACATATACAAAGCATTTTCTGGAATTTCCCTCTGGTATCAATAACATATTCTGATTCTGATTCTGATGTCCTGTGAATAACTTCCCAATGTATTTGGCCAAAATTTGCTCCTGTCTATGTAAGCTGGGCAATCCTACTCTTGGGTGGTACTTATGTAAGCAGGACCCTCAGCAATCACAAAGCTGATGTGTTTTGTCCCACCCCATACAGTTTAAACAAAACTGCATTGCCTCTCTTTCAGTGTTTGAATTAGAAAACCTATAGATAAAAAGCTAACAACCAAGCGAAAGCTAATCTAGCAAACATAGCTAAGCGATCAAGCTGATTTGCTTGCCTATTGTCCATGTTTTTGTTAGTCCATCCATCTGTCAGTGTGGTCAATTGTTTGTCCATCCATTTCTTTATCTGTCCATTCATCTATTCGTTAGTCTTTTTGTTCACACAGAACAACTTTAGCTTCTTTAAGATGTCACCATATAAATGCTGCATAAAAACTACCTTGTTGTTATCTTGATGCAAATTTACATTCTTGGCATTCAAGCAGCTTCACAAGGAGCCACCTGTGATGCTGATTTTCCAACATGCTGTTGGATCATTGGATCATGAAGTTTCACATATGCTGAGACCTTGATGGCAGCTGCAAACTGTTTTACATATCGCTGCTGTTGGAACTTGTATCTCATTGTATTGTATTTTTGTAGTGTTTCAGCTTTTGACATAATTTGAAAATGCCTGTTGTCCTTTACATTATTTGTAAATTTCGTGATGAACGGAACGACAGAAATGACTCAAAATTACTTGGGGTAAAAAAAGTCTAGTTCTATTTACTTACATTGTTTTTATTAGATAAACACAAACATAGGTGTTGACCAGTTCAATTTGTCTTTAAAACCCATTTCAATTAAGAGGTATTTAAGATTATGAAAAACTTTCATTGCAAACCATTGATGATTTTTTTTTTTTACTACTACTGCAAACATAACCGCACAAGGACTCAATGATCACCCATAAATTAATTAATTTTCCATTTAAAATGGCCATTATAAGTTGTTCGTATTTCAGGAGATATGTCTGATGAGATTGTGTAAGAAAGGGGATAGTAAAAGGGAAATAAGTGGGGGGGGGAAGTTTCCTAAAGTGATTATTAAAAGATATAGAGAAATGGGACTCTTAACTACCACAGAAGACTTAGTAGACCACCAAAACTGTCCCTGTCAATTTTTTATCTTTGAGAGAGAGGAGAACATCAAGCTCCACTCTTGCTTCAGATCTGAAAAAATCCACAGGTGTTTCTGTTCATCCTTCTGCTGTGAGAACACAAGTCAAAACTGTGAGTCTGATAAGAAGCTGTTAGACAAGACAAGACATTTTGCCCCAGAACACTGAAACTGGACAAAGCACAGGCCTCAATATTACTGAATGTGTTTGGGTTGCTTGGATTGTGCGAAACAGAAAATGCAACCAACTTTCGAAGACTGAACTTTGGAAAAACACGGCTGTAGATTTCTTTGAAAACCCACTGCTAGCCTCTCAGAAAAAAACGATGCTATAATGAAGGCAAAGAAAAAAACCTGAAAAAAATGTATGTATTATGTTTGGTTGTTTTGTGCTAGACATTTTTTTCTGACACTGAAAAATGAGCAACATGTACTTGATATTAAATAAATAAAAGATGCTGCCTGACTTTTGCACAGCACCATATGTTACTAGTGCTCTATACTGTATCTTCCATCAATCTTTCTTCTTCTTTGTTGCCACTCCTGGGATGGAGAATGTGTCGAAAGCATCTTCTCTCTAATTAGCTTACAGAGCAGTCTGCTTACACACAGACATTTACGACCAGCTCATGCGATGTCTCTTTCTATAGATACCACACACACAATAACATAAAGAACGCAGTAAAACACAGCGACTTGACAACAGTCTGCCTCTTCCTCTAATACACAGGCCTGCTTCTTCAGACACTCACTATAAGAGCAGCTTAATGTTTCTTTGATCTGATTCTCACCCCATTAAGGTTTAATGCTAATGGAAACGTCTCAGCTTTTATTGGCTGAAACATAAAGAGGCAGATCTGATCGGATGTGCTTAGGGAAGCAGTGTAAGCTGACCGCATGTGTGTAGGATAAGAGCATGCACATCACCTAGAAAAGAGCAATTAGAGTAAGGGGGTGATTCACAGGTCAACGTTCTATCACCCAAACACACACGCACTCACTCCACGCTTATACTTTTGCGTATTCTCCTGCCGATGAGCAAAATACCACCCCTCCCCCTACCTCCCTTATAAGAGCTGTCTTAGTTGTCTCTTGAGGGGCATTTTATACTTCTATAATGACTGTAACAGTGTACATAACATCGCTGTCCAAAGAAAACCATGTATCTCCATTTTTATGGATTTTTATTTTTTTTCATGATGAGTGGACCAATAGTAACGCTTTAGAATCACTTGTAATAAAATCTCTTTATATTTACTTGCATTGAAAGCTAAGTGTTTTCCCTTTTCCTGTAAAGTTCCTGTTTTGGAGATATTTGTTTTCTTTGGACAGCGACGATAAACAAAAAGCTGATGGGTGACCATGACGCCATGAGTTTTTCCATTCAATAAGGCAATTATCAACTATGAAACTTGTGGATTTATGACTAACACGTAGCTATGACAAGTGGTAAAGCCTCATATTACTTAAGGTTATGTTGTAATGTATCACCAGCCAAAGTCTTCACTGACCATGGACTACAGTGCACGATAAATATATATTCTTATCATGAACAAGGGCCAAAGTTACCAACCGTTGGGGCTATTTTCTCCCCAATTTAGTCATATCCAGATCCACCTACTAGTTAGGACTCCTCCAATCACACAATACCACCAGTGCTGAGGGTGAAGATTAGCACAGGCTTCCCCTGAGACCTGTGAAGCACTACCTCATCTTTTTGAATTGCCGCTCATGCAATGTCACGCAGTGCATCTTTTTGAACTGCAGCGCTCACACAATGCAATGGATGTAGCATCACCAGGGATCAAACTTGTGATCTCCTGATGATAGGGCCAGCACTTAGACGGTTGGACCATTCGGGAGCCCCAAGTTCGTTTTTCCTTTTTTATACTTCCTTTTTTTCAGTAACGGCTTCTTGACATCTACTCTATCCCATCTATCCCATCCCAGGCAAACAGACTTAAAAACAATTTTTTACTCCAGAGCCTTACGGGAACTGAAAACTTCCAAACACACACTTTCTATAGAACATTGTGCTCAGTAGAAGTGACTGAACACCACTACAACTCTTTACTGGCACTGACAACACTGTTCCAGTGTTCCACTCCACCTCTGTTCTATTTATTATTCATTGTTCTCGAGTGTGTGATCTATAATCTGTATTCTTTCTGTGCAATAATTCTTAAGATGTGCAATATCATCACCCTATAAGCTGTCCAAGGAATGTGCAATTACTAACTGCTAAGCAACTTGTCTATTGTCTGTTTAGAATATAGGTTTATAGTCTTTTCTCTATTTATTTAAGATGTTTGATACTTTTTTTTCTTTAACCTGCACTTTAGATATTTTAGCCTTATGTTTAGATATTTTAATCTTATGTTTAATTATTTTGTGTTTAAAGTGCCATTGGGTTGCTGCTCAATTTCGTTGTACACTGTGCAATGACAATAAAGGCATCTTATCTTACTCGTCCTTTTAGAAATATCTCTTGAAAACTTTTTTACTTGTTGACTGTTTTACCTGGGAACTGAATAAATGAAGCGTGGTTTCTGACTTTTTACAGTACTTAATACGGATTAGCATATACAGTTCACTTACAGATCTCTTGTAGTTAACTGTATTTATTTTCTTCTGAGTTATTCCCCAAACTGCTAAAGGCTGCCTCTATGTCAGTACTTCCAGCTATTCTAGAGAAAATTTTGTCTTTCTGGGTCTGTTTTCTTCTGTCTTCAGCTGCTCAACACATTCCCTGAGTGGATCTGTTTGTGAGCATCCGCAATTCAAATGAGCCAGTTTGCGGGTGGCACCATTCAGGTTATAATAAATCAGTCATTAACTTGTGCCAGCTGTGCTCGCTGAATTGTAGCACATTACTGTTGCTCCTTAGTTAGTCTGGTCCCATGTCGGCACTGGTTCCTCCCGGCAGGTTTACCAGTATGCTCCTTGCCAGTTAATACTCAAAAAATGAACAGCTTGTACCAGCTTGGTCAAGTGCGTTCATACAGTATCAGAGCATGTTCTTTCTAGTTTACAACTTGAATTCATGAGTTTGTCAGCCATTTGAGGGCATCTTTGGAAAAGGCCTGCCAGTAGGAATCTCTAAGAGATGCCACAGTCATGCATGGCCTTGAGTTTAATATGATTGGAAAAAGTTTACATGGTTCAAGTGGGAAGGCACATGATGTTCACATTACCAGGTTGAAGTGGCCCAAATCCTTTATTTTTTTTCCCCCTAATGAGATTCAGATTGGAAAGTTCAGATAGGAATTCATGTCTTTTTTTCCACTCTGCCTTCACCATCATTCAGCATTACCATGTCAGCAGTGCCAAATAGAAGTTGTAGCCTGTAAACGGTGGAAAAGCAACACATTTCATCTTTTTTGCCTTCGTCTCGCTCTAATAATGCAGCTGAGAGCTGATCCGTGAATTATCTTTGCAGCGAAAACTCATTCTGTTCATTAGTCTGTTTGCTGATGGCACATGGTTGATTTACATGACGTTACTGAGTAGGATGTGCGCATGCAGGTCATTTCGAGTTATCATTTCACGTTAATGACAGATTTGAATCACCTAGACGGGTGTGAGCCATCCTGTCAGAGAGATCGGATTTGAGCAATGAGGCTTGTAACGTGAGCATAGCTCCCAAATCTTTTTATTTTTATTTCTGTGACTTGGCGCCAAACATGGTCAGCAAAAACAACACTGTTTTTGTTTGTTTGATGCAGACATTCTGTGAGTGTGTACCCAGCTCCTCCCAGCTCAAACACCGATGGTCAGACTCAGACACAGTCAGACAAACACCGCCCAAGGTAAGGGCTTACACACGTCTACACGCATATTTCTCACAGGCACACTTGCTGCACAATGTGGACCAAATACCATAATGCAATTATATCGCTACATAAAGAAGCTGCAAAATGCAATGCTATATATTCTAAATGCCTTTATCACGTTTACGTGACTAAAGACAGCTATTCGTTATTCATTTTGGATCATGTGACTGCCTTGATTCATCAGAACGCCCAAAAAACTTTGAAAATAGTTAGGATTTTCATAGCATATTGTACAATAGTAATGTTTTTTACGAAGGTTATTTTATGTATTGCAGCCTTCAGTGATATCAGTATATAAGGACAATACTGCAATACCAGCTACCCAATGATCGAGATACCAGCCCTAATGCTGAAGTGACAAAGTCTTAGGCAGCCATAACAGATGTATAAAACTCATAATCTTGTGGGTTTAAAACAACATAACATGAAAATTAACACACACATTTGCAGTACCCTGTAAAATGGTGGCCAAAATGTCCTTTACCTTTAGTGTAAGTGCATTTAAACAGGTTTTATTCCAAACAGTTTTGGAGCATTTCTTTTAGTCTGGTCATTCAGAAACTTTCAGACAGTGTAAATGGCTGCCTCTATATTCAGCTGAAGTCAATAATAATAATAATAATAATAATAATATGTTTATTTATTTGGACAACAATGATATATATTCAGTACTTTTTAAAGTCATTATCATGGTTAGAAGAAAACAGGTTTGATTGCTGATTTCTTACTGCGCTCCAGTTATTGCATAGGTTTGGTAAGTTCCATCAGCAGCACCTGGTGTAGTTTATTGAAGGCTTGATTAGCACCAGGTAAGAAGAAGCAGGTATTATATGCTAATTTTGTGTTGGACTCGTAGATAAGTCTGGACATGGTTAAGTTAACACTCTGGCAGACACAAAATTACAGTGTACAGTCATATGCAAAAGTTTGGGCACCCATTTTCACACTATTTTCTAAGTTAATAAACACACTTCTGTGTATTTATCGCACAATTGTTGTTTATCTGCTGAATTTAACAAACTAGGGGTAAAACTGGATCATGAACTGTGACCTGTAAAATTTTGAAATTGTGCACTAGACGTGGCAGAAAAATGACATTTAGTTTTACTAGTTACTATTGGTGCTTTTCTACTTAAAACAAATCAGCTTGACAAGTAACTGAAGTGTTTGAACTTCTGCAGATGACTTTATTGTATTGTATTGTAACATTTTTGTATTTACTCTGTGCTTCTTATAATAACAATAAATGTTTAAGTCCACAATCTAAGCATCTGTAGTACAATGGAATTGTATGAGTATTAGCTTGAAATCTCTTTCTTGTGCTCTCTTTAGCTCTCTCTCTCTCACTTGCTCACTCTTGCACTCTTACTGAATGCTAAATGAAGGATTAAATCTTGCCTCACAATGCTTTTGAATCACCACAACAACAGAGAAAATGATTAGTACATATTATTTTCCATAATTTGGTTAGGAGATGTGAAGGTTTTTCTCTGACACGCACACACACACACACACACGCACACACACACACACCCACACACACACACATACACACACACACACACAGACTTGTGCCATGCGTAATTCCATCTCACTGATAAAACTGAAAAGGTATTTAGTGAAGAAAGCAATGTTCTATAGAGATTACAGTGGGTTTGTTTGTTTTCACCGAAATACCCTCCTTGAGTCATAGGGCCTGTTTGGTAGACTCATTTTCTTTCACATTCTCTCTATCTCTCTCTCTCTCTCTCTCTCTCTCTCTCTCTCTCTCTCTCTCTCTCTCCCTCTCTCTCTCTCTGTCTGTTTTTGAAGCCTCAGGAAAACAAAATCAGCTAAGAGATTTGAATGTTATGCTATCATGGGGGTGCTAGAGCTTTCATTATATTTCATTTCTACATTTTTCATGAAGGCACGCTATACGCATATTGTTCTAGGTATAAAATAAATCATATTTCATGACTAAATGAAACAATGGTGCCTCCATTCAGACATGATTCTAATTCCAAAAGGTCCAGAGAAATCTGGCTTACCATTGTGTTTGTTTGCACATTTTTTTGTCTTTTTGACTGTATTTCCATTTTTATTGCAATCACCTAGCTTGTACTTCCACTCACTGACCTCTTTATTACAAACATGTAAGTTGTATTTCCACTCATTGGCCACATTATTTGAAACACCTACCTTATAGATCAATATACAGTGTGCAACTGCACCTGTTTCTGACCATAGGGCAATTTGACAGCTAGTTCACTACATTGTTCAGTTTTATAATGTTTACAATCTTCAGTAATCACAAATAAGTAGACATCTAAATACCTACTTCAGTATATCGCTGTTGTCGGTAAAAACATCTCCATTTTTTGTCGTTTTTCGTTTTTTGGCATAATTTGAAAATGCCTGTTGCTCTTTACATTGTAAATTTCATGAAGAAAAGAGCAAAAGAAATGGTCTAAAAAGACCTAGAAAATTAAAACAAACATGTTTTTTTCTGTAAAGTTACCATTTTGAAGATGCAAGGTTTTTTTCCAACAACAGCGATATAGTAACTCTACCCAGTATTCGCGGGCAGTCGTGGGCTGGAGGTTACGGATCTGGCCCTGTGACCAGAAGGTTGCCGGTTCGATCCCCAGGGCCGACAGTCCATGACTGAGGTATCCTTGAGCAAGACACCTAACATGGTGTTTCACTTCACAGAGGTCGAAGTTCCCCGGTTGTGGGATCAAAAAAGTATCACTTAACTTATTTAGCCTTGCATCAGTATTTTAGAGAAATGGTTCAGTGGAAACATAAAATTTTCACAAATTTCCACTCATGTCAGATGTACACAATCTGCCTAGACTTGTTTGGTGTCTAATTTTTCATTTAGTTTAGTGATGAAGCTATGAGGCTAACCTTGCTAAAACACAAGAAGTCGATAGTCCCCCAGATCATTTCCATAAATGCATCCCAAAAACTTCTCTCAACCCACTAAAACCACTTCCAGCTCTTCAGTAAGGTTGATGTGGTTTAGTACACAGTATGACTTCAAACTATTAAACCATCAAATGAGAAAAATGTCACTGTTTATCTGAATACCGGAGGCAGGCACTGCAAGGTGCTATGCTGAAATTTCAGTGCCTACATGTGTCATCATGCAGGCATATGGGTGCTACATATCATGTTCGCAATATGTTACATAGAAACAATAAAAATTGCTGTTTAATGCAGCATCCATGCACTCACATGCAGACAGAATTCAGCAAAACACTTTTTTTGTCACAAATGGTTGAATGCCGTGTTTGGCTACATTATGAAATTGTGTTAATTTGATAGTTCACATTGTCACATTGTGCTATAAACCACATTCACTAGTCTGTGCAATATGAATTTGGTTGGATCAAGTTCAGGAAAAATTATTGTGTGTGACTTGACTTCTAGTGTTTGTTAGCTGTACTACTAAAATTAAAGAAATAAAATCTGGAAACCAAACTTGTCTTGGATGATCTACATCTGAGGTGAGTGAAAAATTGTGTAAATTAGATTTTTTGTTTTGTTTTTTTGTTTTTTGCAAAATCAATCTATTAGCCACTGAGCAAAAAGGAAGGCGCTAGCTAATATATTCACGGATTAAGTCACAATTGAGAGTGAGAACACTAAGACAAAAAACAATTTTTTTACCATATTATCTGTTTAATTTACCATACTATTTATCCAACATCTAATTATATCTAAGTTAATGTAAATTGCTGCCCATCTATAACACATTTTATCTTCTGTTTTTTGGCCATATTCCCATTTGTATGGAGGCACTCCCCTCTGATTTATACTGTATCTCATAACGGCTGAAGTGTCCAGAGCTTATGAATATTTTAAGCAGGAAAAATGTTTCTCACAACCACCGACACACCCCCATCTGCTCGGGTATCTACTGAGTACATGCATACACAGTGCTGACAACTCATATTTCATTATGTATAAGGCGTAGTAAATAAAGTACATCTGTGCGCGACACAAAAAAGGAGATACTCTTATTGCAATGTCATTACCATGTCATTAAAGTTTTTCAGTCTCTGATACAAGTAAAATACAATAGAAATGGATGGGAATAAGAAGAGCTTGCAGTCCAGTGTGTCTCAGCTGGTAGGACATTGCCGCCCCCCCCGCCAAAACAGTGACAGAAACAGTTCAACTGAAGGCTAAATCCCTCTCTTTATCCACATAAGTTTACTCTCTTGCTGTCCTTCTTCTGGAAGATTAACACATGATGCCATTACTGTAGTTTTCCATCAACATGAAAGAAACAGCTGCTCCGTGCCAATGAACCCTCAGGGTACATGGGATAATCATGCACACTTTAAAAGAAGCTTTTCTAAGATTCTGCACTGAGTTACATCCTGTGGCGTGAGCTTTGTGTAGCTTTTAGAATAAAGCCAGATTTACAGTGATTTATAAAGGAAAGCCATGGAAAATCTACAAACAGGATTTCATCATAACAAGTGTGTTATATGGCATGCATATAATGCCTTATAATGTATGGCATAAACCTGTATAAGTACTGATGAGGAGTGCATAACAGTTCATAAAGCAAAGGAATATGACTTTTTATAATGTTAGGTTTTATTAAACATTGTAAAATCTGCTCATTAGAACACTGTAAACATGAATGTTGTAGTGCACTGAAACAAAGTTCTGGTATATTTTATATATAAAACTCAGGCCCATTAAAACAGCTAAAATAAATCAGTACTTGAGCATTTCTTACTATACGTTTTTTAAAAAAAAACACTTTATAGTTTTTGCTAACTAGTAAATGAACATATGAAATAATGAATATAATGTCTTCTGGAGCCTGACTTTTTTTAAGTCATATACTCTTGCTTTATAAAGTGTTATACAGTGTATGTAATTCTAACTACTTAAGACCATTTACTGTACTTCTGGCAGGTATTGTAAGTATTATGTATGCTATATAATGTCTTATAAATGCATTTTGAAAGCTATAGAACTATAAGACTCATAAGTGTTATCCACGTTTGTGCTATTTTTGTGTGTTTGATTGCTTGTTTATTTTGTCTTTTGCTAAGAACTAAGCTGACAGTAGTTGTTATGATTGCTAAATTGCTATAGTTGCTAACTGAAATGTCTTTGCATTTTGGCTATGGGATTCAAGTGGGATTCAAATTTACATTCCCAAAATGAATCAGCAATAGCTCCTCAAGGTCTATAGTTTTAATCTTGGTATCTGTGGATCTGACACCTAGGAGAATGTAGATCATACAGTAGACTGAAAAGATACTCAACATTGCTGTATGAGTTGTTAATGAAAATGATGTCATGCTAGTTCTAAAAATTGTTTAACTAACTAAAATTCTACTCAAATGAACATGGAGCAAATTTAACCTTTTATTATTTTAAAAATGTAATTTTTAAGCTTGTACTTTCATATCTTTTTTAAACTTGTGCTTATATGCTTAGGTACTGAAAAATGCATATGTATTGAAAATCAGATATGTTTGGATTTGTTGTGTTAAATTAAGTTAGTTAAGTTAGTTCTGTGAAATTAGAATTTATCCAGTGTTTATTTGGCAACTGCAGCCAGTCTCTTGGATTTTAGATGAGCTGATCAACATTATACCTTCAGTGATTTTTGTGCCTTTTTGTGAAGTTCTCTGCTGCTGTTTGTCAAATGTCAGCTTTGTATTCATCTGTACGGTAGACCTCACCATTAACACCATTAGCACACAGGCACCACAACCATAGTCACCTCCATTTACTGTGTTTGCTGAAAAGGGAGTCGTTCCATTAGCTGTTTAACTTCAGCTGATATGAGCGGGTTTAACTAGATGATGAGCACTAGGCATGGAAATATTCTTTTGCTGAACTGTCCAAATGTAGCTTTGCTAAACCGTAGCTATACTTACTGGAAACAGATGTGGATTGTTCCATTAGGAATAACTTTAGTATTGTTTTAACCACATTATATGTGCAGTAACTTTAGTAAGTAGACCATGAAAGTAAGCAAATTCACCTTAAGGCTAAAAGACAAACAGAGAGTGATAGAATTTTACCATTTTTTATCTTGCTGTTATCGATTTGTTATATTGTGTAGTGAAATATGAGCAGTTTAAAGACAAATAATAGTACTTTAATCTGTTTTACTCCTGTACCACAAACATACCTTGGCTTGACTTCATATTTACACTCTTAAAAAGATGGTCCTTTAAGGGTTCCTTAGTAAAGAAAATGGTTCTTGAACCGAGAACACTCAAAAAAACCTTTGCATGATTAAAGGGTTCTTGTCATCATGAAGAGGTTCTTCAGATTGATGAAGAATGTGCTGTTGGTGGTTCTATATAGAACTATTTTGAAAAGGGTTCTATATAGCACCAAAAAGGGTTCTTCTTTTGTTATGATGTCAGGCTTGAAGAACCTTTTTGGCTAAATCTCTATCATAGTGGCAGTGGCATGACTTCCATAATGTTGGGAGTATGAAGTTCTTGAGAATGAAGATACCGAAACGCTGGCTCAGTGAAAGGAATGTTTGTAAGGTTTTACGACTGTGCCGCAATAGATAAGGCAGAAAGAAGGTTTGGGAGACACACAGCTGTGTCCTTTGAGTCATAAAGGTTATTTAGTGCCTTAGTTCTGCCAAGAGGGAACCAGAGTTAACCCTTTTAGTGAACAAATGCACCTTTCCTCTAGGTTCTGAAGTTGTTATCACCCTTTGGAGTTTACTTAACCAGTGCTAGCTTTTGAGAAAAAACAGATAGCCATGGCCACTACATATGGAAAGCCAGCTTTCCTCACTTTTTAAAAATTAAATATGAAATAATATCTAAACATTGTTAAAGCCTTATTCCACCCATTGACTGCTCACTGGGATACAGAAGGATTAGTGGCTTAAAGAGTTTTGAATGTGTTTTGCGATGTCATGAGAACATATACACATAAGCATCTACATCAGTTTGGCTCTGCCCACTCTTACTGAAGCTCTAGAATCTGTTTTAGCCCTTTTTTGTTTGAGTCCTTTTTGAGTGAGGCACAACACAGGACAGCCAATCAAAACAGACGTCATTTACACGTATCAGCCCTTAAGGCACTCCCTAGTTAAGGGGGATAAAGAGAGTGTAAGAATGATTTATGACCATTATTGGTGCATAAAACCACACAGATGTTTAAGTGGACCAGGGGACAAAAATAAAATACAAGAAGCATGTAGATATGGGCTGTTTACAGTGATTTAAAATCAACTTTGCATCCCAAAAAGGCTCAATAGAAACATTTTTAATCCTAGAAAATATCCACGGCTGTTTAAAAAAATGTTCAGGGCTATAGCCTGGAGCTAGTCATGCCCATGTGTTGCACACAGTATTGCATTATTTCTCAGCATGTCAGCGTTTGCAGTATATGATCTGATTTGGCCATTGGTGATATATGAATAATGCCATAAAACATCACTTAGAGAGAGAGAGAGAGAGAGAGAGAGAGAGAGACGGAGAGAGAGAGAGAGAGAGAGAGAGAGAGAGAGAGAGAGAGACGGAGAGAGAGAGAGAGAGAGAGAGAGAGAGAGAGAGAGAGAGAGAGAGAGACGGAGAGAGAGAGAGAGACGGAGAGAGAGAGAGAGAGAGAGAGAGAGAGAGAGAGAGAGAGAGAGAGAGACGGAGAGAGAGAGAGATTTCTTTGCATAAACAATTCTTTCATAAGTGCTTCCCAGAGATCCCACTCATTTCCCAGCACTGCTCATAAAAGCCAATCAAATTGCAAGCCATTAACCATCCATTAGCATGGGCCAATAGGCCAAAACAGCTCATTTGCATATTAATTGGCAGCCTCCAAAATGGAACACATGGTCAGGTATTAATTAAGCAAAATGCACGCTCATAGTTAATACACACCCACCAAACTAACGGTTGCACACGCTGTTCGAAAACATTTAGAAACCAGGATAAACACACGTGGTCTGAGAGGAAGGCTGGTTTAATTTCTCTCTTGTTAACTGAGGCAGATGATGAGAAGTCAGTGAATAGATTAACTGTGTGAAGCAGGTAATGAAACGACTGAATCTGTTCCAGCACAGAAAACATTATGATTAGGCAAATATATCATTATCACAGTTAATTTAGAATGTTAAACATTTAGCAAGTAAGATTTTGCATTTGTTTTGCTAAAATGAATGTCATCTAATTTGTCATAACTGAGGATTTGAATAATAATTATTTACTATTTTTTTATTTAATAAAAATTTACTCATTTGTTACTCAATTTACTCAGCATTTGTTGTGTATTACTTTGTGATTGCCACTTTAGTGAGATTTGAATGTATTAGTAATTGGATATTCAACTGATGAACGCTTAGAAATTCTTACTTTTAACTTTTTGTTATTGAAATGAAGTTCCATAATTACTACGTATTTATTACATCGTGAGAATAGCACACAATTAATTACCCTTATATTACAGGTATGAAAATATGATATACAAAAATATATGACAAAATAACATGTTTTTGTTAGAACCAGCAATTAATGTCAGTGCTACGAATTAAAGGAGATGATAAAGCATAACAATAAATGTTCATTTTTAGAGTACACTCTTGAAGATAAAGGTGCTTGAAAAGATGCCATAGAAGAAAAATATTTGGTTCCCTAAACAATGTTTTAGTCCAGGGAATTGTGGGACATGTGCAAACATATATTGTATGATTTAATGACTTTTATACAGGAGCTACTGAGATACATCTTGGTGTAGTCTTTATTCCAAGATTGTATTCCAGATTGCTTCACGAGCCAGAGAGAAGACAAACATCACTTGCAAGTTTCATAGCATGCAGTACTGTTTGGTCAGTTTCATAAGATCAATAATAACACTTTTGATTGGCTTCTTTTCATCTGTTTTTAGGATATGGTGATATCTTCGACCAGTCTGTCACTGAGAATGTAGATTCTGATCAATAAAGAGAGCGGAATTGCTACTGACATTATCCAAGAAGCATTCATTTCAGAGAAGATGTCATTTTCTGTTATGATGTGTGATATGCTGGTGTAGCATTCAAGCCAGACATAACCAACCTTGAGTAGCATCAGCTTTGTGAAACCAGCAGCAGTTAAGTAGGCCATTAGCAGTTTAATACCTATTTTTGTGAAAGACAGACTATGGCTTCAAAATAAAGCCCTAACCTTTAATAAAGAAGAGACTACTGCTGATGTCAGGATTGTAAACAATAGAATCTTAGGTAACCATTCACTTAATACATTTCATGTTATGTGTTTCCAGAAATGGATGGGAGAGGCTGAAAAACAGAGAAGTAGCTTACGTGAATGCATTAATCAGGCTGCCACTCACTGTTGCAGCAGTGAAAACCCACATTAGTGTAAAGGAAAAAGTTTGGAGTATACTTCAGTGCTGTACAGTAAACCTAGGAGAAATGCATAGCTGTGTTTGTTTCAATGCTTAAAACATTAAAACATGCATATCTGTGCATATTAGGGGGGCAGTCGTGGGCTGGAGGACTGGCCCTCTGACCGGAAGGTTGCCAGTTCGATCCCCAGCACTGACAGTCCATGACTGAGGTGTCCTTGAGCAAGACACCTAACCCCCAATTGCTCCCTGGGCACCGTGGATAGGGCTGCCCACCGCTCCGGGCAAGTGTGCTCACTGCCCCCTTGTATGTGTGTATTCACTAGTGTGTATGTGGGGTTTCACTTCACGGATGGGTTAAATGCAGAGGTGGAATTTCCCCGGTTGTGGGATCAAAAAAGTATCACTTAACTTAATATACAGTGACCACCCACTTCATTAAGTACACCACCTTGTTTCTACACTCTTTGTCCATTTTATCAGCTCCACTTGCCATATTGGTGCAGTTTGTTGTTAAATAATTACAGACTGTAGTCTATGTCTCTATCCTTTGTAAGCCAGTGGTCAGGACACCCACAGAGCGGGTAATATTTGGGTGATGGATCAGCCTCAGCACTGCAGTGACACTGACGTGGTGGTGGTATGTTTGTGTGTTCCGCTGATATGAGTGGAGTTTTCAAGCATTCCACTCCACAGTGTCTACTCACTGTCCACTCTAACTTGTTGATCCACCTTGTAGGTATAAAGTAAGAGATGGTAGCTCATCTTTTGCTGCATATTTTGTGTTATCCATCCTCTAATTCATCATCAGAGGTCACAGGATGCTGCTGGCTGGAAATTTTTGATTGTTTAATTAGACTCTGTATAATTATACTCTGAAAACCCTTTTTGAATGTTAATGCAGTAAATCTAGGGGAAACACTTGCATTGGAATATAACTTTTATATTATATACAGGTTCTTTAAACATGAAAAACATTAAAACTCACTTCTTTGACCTACGTGTGACTGACAATTAAAGCAACATGAGACTGGGACAATCAATAAACATTTAGAAACTGACATACACTTACCAAGCACTACACTATACAACACTATACTAATAATAGGGCCTTCCTTTGCTCTCAAAACAGCCTCAGTTCTTCTTGGATTCCACAAGATGTTGGAAACATTCCTTTGAGGTTCTGGTCCATGGTGACATGATTGCATTGTTCTTCAAGTGCGATTTCATGCTGTGAATCATCTGTTCTACTGCAATCCCAAAGGTGTTCTAATGGATTCAGAACCAGTGACTAGGTAGCCACGCTGGAAACAGCCATTAGAAGATGGTAAATTGTGACTATGAAGTGATGCACATGGTCAGCAACAATATTCAAATAGGCTGTGGCATTCAAGCAATGGTTGTCTATGGCCAAAAGTGTGCCAAAAAACATTCCCCACACCATTACACCACCTCCACCAGCCTGGACTGTTGACACAAGGCAGGTTGGATCCATGGGTTTGTGCTGTTGGTGCCTACCATTGATGTGCCTCAGCAGAAATCGAGATTATCAGAACAGGCTAAGCTTTTCCAGTCCTCAGCTGTCCAGTTTTGGTATTGTGCATTCTTGGATGTTTTTCTGCTCACCTCAGTTATGCAGAGTGACTCAAACAAGTCTTGCCATTCTCTGTTGACCTCTCTCAGTAATAAGGTATTTCTGTCCACAGAACTGTAATTCACTAGATGTTTTTTTTTCTTTATTGCACCATTCAGAGTAACTCTACAGAGTGTTGTGTGTGAAAATCCCAAGAGTTCAGCCGTTCTAGAAAGTACTTATAATATAAAATCACACTAAAATAACAAAGCAAAAAATAACAAAGACTATCTAAAAACAAAGTGAAACAATAGAAAACATCATAAACGATGAACACAACAAAAACATACAATTAAGCATGTTACCTGTGATCAAAAATAAGGAAAGCGCAAGAATAACGATAGGATTTAAACTATCTTTTAAAACTGGTCATTGAATTAGAGAGTCTAAAATCAAGGGGACAACTGTTCCAAACTTTAGAGGCAGGAGTAGCAAATGCTCACTGCCCCACTTCGCTTCTCAGAACAGCTAAATGCCCTTGCTTAGAGGACCTTAAAAACCTGACATATACAGGGGCTATATATACTCAGGAACTTCAAAATGTAAGGCCTGTTAAATAAGCACCAGTAGTTTAGACTCGATTCTAAGTCTCACTGACAGCAGAGAGAGGCAAACATTGGGCTTATGTGATCCATACACTATATTTCCAAAAGTATTCACTCAACCATCAAAATCTTTGAATTCAGGTGTTCTAATCAGTTCCATAGCCACAGGTGTATAAAACCAAGCACCTAGGCATGCAGACTGCTTCTACAAACAATTGTGAATGAATGGGTCGCTCTCAGGAGTTCAGGGAATGCCAGCATGGTACCACGAAGTCCAGTCATGAAATTTCCTCTTCACTAAATATTTCACAACTGTCAGTGGTATTATCACAAAGTGGAAGCGATTGAGAACAACTCCGCCGTGAAGTGATAGACCCCATAAAATGACACAGTGGGGTCAGTGAATGCTGAGGCGCATAGTGGGCAGAGGTCGCCAATTTTCTGCAGAGTCAATCACTACAAACCTCCAAACTTCATGTGGCCTTCAGATCAGCTCAAGAACAGTGCATTCCATGACTGAGCAGCTGCAGCCAAAGATTACATCACCAAGCGCAATGCAAAGCATCGAATGCAATGGTTTAAAGCGCTGCCACTGGACTCTGGAGCAGTGGAGACGTGTTCTGTTCTCTGGAGTGACGAATCACGCTTCTCCGTCTGGCAATCCGTTGGATGACTCTGGCCTCTTCTTGTTCCAGCATGACTGCGCACCAGTACACAAAGCAAGGTCCATAAAGACATGGATGAGCGAGTTTGGTGTGGAAGAACTTGACTGTCCTGCACAGAGTCGTGACCTCAACCCGATAGAACACCTTTGGGATGAATTAGAGCGGAGACGGAGAGCCAGGCCTTCTCGTCCAACATTCAGTGTCTGACCTTACAAATGCGCTTCTGGTAGAATGGTCAAACATTCCCATAAACACACTCCTAAACCCTGTGGTAGGTCTTCTTAGAAGAGTTAAAGCTATTCTAGTTACGAATGGTGGGCTGACATCATATTAAATCCTATGGATTAAGAATGAGATCTCACTCAATTTCATATGCATGTGAAGGCAGACGAGCGAATACGTTGGTCTAGTATAGAAAACGAGCAGTTGCATTTTGGACTAATTGAAGCCAAGCCAGAGCTCCTTGACTAAGGCAAGTCAATAAGGTATTACAGTAGTGCACGTGAGACAAATGCATGAAAACAGGAAAACAGAAACCTCTTTCACACTCAATAATCTTTGTGTCGAGAGTTGAGTGGCTCCAGATGTTCAAAAACTCCTAGCTGTTCCTCAGTGTTGGATTAGTGACTTGAAAAAAGGCATCCTTGAAATTGATTTGTCAGCTGTGGATGACACAAGGCACTCTTTTGTGGGCGCTCAGCTTAGAAGTGGATTTAGTTTACTTAAACGTGTGGTTTAAAAACGTAGAAACGTATTGGGTAGGCTAGAGAAGTGCTTTTCAATTGCAGTACGTGTTGCTTCATAGACACTAATTAAACGAAGCACTCTTGAGAGAGTTTGAAAAGCTGTGGTCGGAACATCCCCTTAGGGAACCAGAAGTGGGTCTTCAAAGAAGGCTTTTGGCACCCTTTCTTTTTAAGAATGTGGCACTCAGTGCTAAGAATCAGTAGCACCAGCATTTGTCCAAAAGCAGAAATACATGTAATTCATGATCACACAGTCTAAGACTTGATGATCCCTTTGAGTCTTGCAATGAAACATTATCACATGTACCATATGATGACACATCTGCCGGGTAGCATCTGGTAGACGGAGAGCAAAAGAGCAATGGATCGATGGTTAGCGCACCTGCATCTATTCTTCTCTCTCTTTCTTGCCTCGTCAGGCTACGCTAGGCTAATTGCTTCCAGAGGCTTTTAAACATCACATTTAGTGCTGCCAAAATGGTTATGCTGATGATTATGATAGGGCTAATGCCCACCCCCCCTTATCCTCCCTCTCGGTCTTTTTCCTCTTCTGTCACTCGACTTATTTCTTGTTATCATATGCAAATCACTTTCGACTCATCGTCTTTATCTCCTTTATCTCCATCTTTCAGTTCATGTGCCTCTCTTATCACTAACTACTTTGCTTGGATGTCCTTCATCATTATTTCTCTTCCTTTCACTACTCCCTTCTTTCTCTTGTACCCTCACCCTTTCCTGTCCTCTATCATAATGGCAGTGATGGAGTTTTGATTGAGCAGAGCAGATCTAGGCATCCATTTGTTGGTCCAACCCAAAACGAGTGTTCAAATGTACTTTCAGGATTACAATCTTGCTGCTTCAACAGAGAGTAAGACACAGGAGGCCATGATTCTGCTGTGAGTAGTGCATCTTTATTGAAACACTAGCAGAAAGGCACTGAACTCATGGAGGGGTGGTCACCACCAGCCGTATCCCGTTTTGACCAACCCCCAACCCATAACACCCCTGCCCTCAACAGAGAATTAGACAGATGATACATAGCACATTTTAAACTAAGGGACAACAACATAAACAAGTCCCTTTCCTGTGTATGTGCGCCCACCATGAGCCTCTTTGCATGGCCCTTCATTTTTGGAGCCAGCATGGCCAGTAACAGGATGCTTCATTATTAATACATAAAATTGGAACACAAATGAAAATACTCTCTAAATCATGACACATGTGAGATTCTGTTTTTGATGCAGACTACATTTTTTTTTGGTTAAATTCTACTTTAACAAATAACTACTACTAAGAGGAGTCTGCTTAAATGTTTCAACCTCAAATGGGACAAAAGCTTATCATAAAAAGAAATAAAACTACAATACTCTTTAAAGATCATTACCATGATATATGGACTGAAAGCATGAACATACTTTACATCATGAAAGCAACAAAGCAGAGCATATAAAATATTTTAATTACATAAATAACCATTAGCAGTTGTCCGACTTTATATGTGTTGCATTCAATCCAATACCTCAAATGCTACCATAGGGAAAATTAATGAACATATTATAGTTGTTACGACTTTGTCCAAAATAAGTACCGAGATTTTGTTTTCAGTTTTCTACACTCTCAGTAATAAAGCTCTGAAACTGTCAATGGGGCTGTACCCCTCTTGTCACTGGGGTGGGACCCTCAAGGGTACATCTCAGTACCTTTAGTCAGGGAAAATATCTGTACCATAATCCACTGAAATTATATTATACTTATAATTATATAAGTTGTACTGACTCCACACCCCTGTAAATCCTACCACACACTCAGGAAAAAAAGCACTGGGGTGGTAACCTCAAGGGTAGCATCAGTAACTTTGGTTAGCGAGCAAAATTGTACAAATTTCAATACAATTATATATAATTATTGGTATTGACTTCACACGACCAGTCTTGTTTTGACTCTGGGCTTTTTTATTGTTCTGTTTTAAAACATTGAGGTAAATAAATATATACATTTCCCCTGGAAAAAACTTATTTGAGGTACCCAATTGAACTTTAAAACCATTGTTGTACCTTTGAGGGTGCATGTTTGTAAAATCCCTTTTTTTCTGATGGTGGGTCAAGTCATTATGCCCAGCTAAAATAACTGCTGCTACATAACGGTGTGTAGTATGATGGCATGTTGTTGAAAAATGTCTTCGCAATGCACTTTATATATCATGAGTACATCTCAGAAATGAGTGCTGTGTCAGCACTGCACTGTCCTATATGTTTACTGTGTCCAGTGTCTGCTTTATTTATCGTATTTATTGTAGTTTCTAGTCAAATTTTTTTGCACACTTAAGTCTGCACGTTGCACTTTGTACTGCTTATTCTGTTTCATGTTGCACCATGTTGCACACATAATTCCACTCCACTGTGTACTTATACATAGATGGAATGCCAATAAAAACCTCTTGACTTGATTTGGCGTCATGTGCAACATCACTGCTATGTATCTAGAACAACAGTATGCGTTATAAAGACAGATTTAAGCTGGCAGTATAAAAAACACTAAATTAAATAATGTTTGGCGGTAAAACTACCGCCAAACATGCTGTTGTAAATATACTTAAAAAGAACTCTTAGTACTTTTAGAAGCCTGCTTTCTGGAGTGGACCAGTTTGCGTTGGACCAACGCAGTGATGACGACCAGTCATCGGAAGGATTTAGGAAGGATTTAGAAAAAAAACAATACAGTGATTAGGATCAGTCATAGTCAGGGGAGGTCTTAGAACAAACAATGTGGTGATTAGCACAAGTCACAGTCAAGACAAAGAAGGTGTTTGTTTAATGAGTGGCATGTTAATTACGATTTTTGTTCACTAAGCAGTCGACACTGTACCATACAAACTCTAACTACTGCATCATTTAGGCTTAAAAAGGGCCACTTTGCTTTGAAAAGTCATTTCCATTTGACGTAAACTGCCAGCGTAATACAAATTGACCCATCCATCTTCCACTCACAAATGTATTCTTTCATAGCAACAGTTGCCAGCCTTACAGAACTCTGTTAAAAATCCCATTTAGCCTAACCTGAAACTCGGTTTTGACAGTATACCCATGTTTAACTTTTTTATTTTGAACTACATTTATTTTGAGTTTTTGTGAGTATGGTGGCAAATTCATCTTTGCTGTTTCCAATGTGCCGTCCAACTCGGAAGCATAGCATTTTGAACAGGAGACTCAAAATGCTGTAGATGAGGAATGCTCAGTCCTGATCCTTGAGATCTACAACCCTGGAGAGTTCAACATATTTGGTCATTCACATTACAATGAAAGGGATTTTTGCCAGTGTTTATATATATATATATATATATATATATATATATATATATATATATATATATAGTGAGTGTGTGTGTGTGTGTGTGTGTGTCTGTGTGTGTGTGTGTGTGTTTGTATACACACACACACACACACACACTCACTGCAATTTATTAGGTATGCCTACCTTGTTTCTATACTCATTGTCCAGCGTTGCAGTGACACCGCAATTTGCAGCACTGCAACGACACCGACTTGGTGGTGGTGTATTAGCATGTGGTGTGCTGGTATGAGTGGAGTGAAACTGATGTTTTAAAAAATTGTGCTGATCCACTCATACCAGCACAACACACACATAAAACCACCAGCACATCATTGTAACTGCAGTGCTGACAGTGGTCCACCACCCAAATAGTACCTGCTCTGTTGTGGTCTTATCAGTGTCCTGAACATCGCTGAACAGTGTAAAGGTGGGATTTCGTTGTAATGCTCCACATTACAGAGTATGCCTTCAAATATCATGATGTATTTCTTGTAACCCACACTTACTCTAGCATGCATAACTCTCTCTCTCTTTCTCTCTCTCTCTCTGTAGAGAATGGGCTGCAGTTATCTGCTCTGCACTATCCTCCTGTTCGTGGCCGTTCTCCTCGCCGTCACGGTAACCGGCACCATCCTTTTTATGAACCACTACCAGGCCCCGCCCATGTCCGATGGTCCACCACACATCACCACCAATCAGGACGAGGCCAATGCTTTGGTGACAGTTGAGAGGGGTGATGGCTCGCGCATCAACATCTTCATCGACCCCAACTGCCCAGACTACAACAGCAACTTCCTGCGGCTGGAGGGGGTGCAGACATCTCTGCTGCACTCCCTAACAGACCATGACTCCGATCTCAAGTCGGTCAAAGGTCAGGACCGGGCTTTGTTGGTCAACCTGGCTGAAGAAGTGGCCAAGCTTTCAGCTCATGCCGGCCAGTTGAAGATGGATTATGAGTCTCTGAGGAGAGGACAAAGCAACCTGGGACAGGATCTCAACGCACTGCAGAGTGAACAAGGGAGGCTCATACAGGTAGTCACACACACACACACACACACGTCCTTGGGCAGTGTTGGGGCAGCAGCCTGAAAATAAACACTGAGGTACCTTGAACCTACACTTATCAGCCATTTATTCAAAAGCACCTACAATGTAGATGCACTTTGTTGGCCTATGTTTTGCTGCGGAATTTGTTAGCTCCTCTCAGTCCGTTCTTTCATTGGAAAAGGACCACTATAGGATCACCATGATGAGATTTCTACAAAACTCACTGACAGTGACAGTTGAGAATAGGGTTCCACTTTAAAATAAGACTACCCTATAAAGGTTTATGAATGGTTTACAATTAGTTTCTAATGGTTATTCATGAACGCTTTCAATAGGAGGTTTAACCCCTTAGCATTCCAGAGTTATTGCACACTAAGCCTTATTATCCAGTAACTACAGAAACTTCGATGCAAACTGATAGAGCTTTTCTTAGGTTATATAAGTGTGTAATGACACTTTGGGCCCATGGCTTGGTAAGTGGTTAACATGTGTAGATAAATGTAGGGTCATTATTTGGCAAGGAACACATCACTGTAGTTCCTCTTAGAACTAAATATTTCAAGGTGTTTATGATCTTTAATAGTCAATAATAAATGAGTTTTAACTGATTTTTAAACCCTTTATAAGGATTATTATAAAGAGGTACCAGCAATAGTTCACCAACCGAAACATATAGCCTATATTGGTCCTGTGGTCAGAAACTGATTAGTGATGAAGGGTCAGAGGATGGTTAACCCAAACAATGTTCACCACCAAGGTGTTCCAACCATTTAGATGTTTCCTAGCAAGTTTTAAAGCCCAGTATTATAAACCTACAATATGGTAGGTTTACTTAATCAACTTGCAACTCTACGTAGCTCACAGTGTAACTTTTTAAGGCCAGTACACCACCCAGACCAACATGTGGCATGTATGTTTTAGATCATTTGAAGAATCTACAGCATTCTTTTCTCATTCAGTCTCGTTCATTTGGCTCATAAATGTTTCTGGACATTATAAGGATGACTGCCAACAATGGATTATTTTTTGTCCAAATGGTGTACTCTGGCCATTATGAACCAAATAAAGTAGACTGAACAAAAGGTAAACTATGAGGCTAAGGTAGCCAACTAAACTAGAAGCTAAAATGAGTTTAGATTCAGAACTACTGGTATTCTCTATTGCATGCGGCTGCTGTGCCTACACCCAAATCAACCCCATCTACAGCGGAATGAAAATGTCAGGAACTGCTACACTCCAATGCCAATACTTAACTAAAGGATCAGTAAAGGGGTCACGTACGCCTAACATGCCATTCATTCTGTTGTTGGCAGTAGGCATTAATATGAAATGCAGGTGTTGTGTCAAATAATATGAAAAGCAGGTGTAGTGAAAAAAACTGGGAAATACTTTACTGAAGAACAGCATCTGTAAGGCTGCCTGGCACTTATGTAAGCCTTTCATGACAACTGACATACACCTACATTGAAAAAAAGGCTTATTCCAAAGGCTACATTAGTCAGTTTAATGTTATTTCAATCCAGAGAGTGATGTGCCATGACAACCAATGCTTGTCAAAATAAGCCTTTATTAGTGGTTATATAAGTACATATTAGTTATTATGAAAAAGCTTATATAGGTGTCTTGTAATCTTTTTAACATTGCTCTACAATAAAGAATTACATTTTATACATTTGTTGACATGCCATAGCTGTCTTTCACATTTTATGAAACTTTCATGAGGAATGGGCTAATAGAAATAGTGTAAAACCACTTTAGTAAAAGTCTTTTTACAATGATCTACAATCCATGACCTGAGCTGCCAGGCCGTGGATGAGTCAGAATGGAATAAGCGCTAGTATTAGCAGTTCTTTGTGGATATTTTCCCATAGGTCCCTGTCTGGAGGTATCATATCCTATTCACAGTGCTTCAAATAGCTGCTGTCAGCAACCTAAGAGCTGCATTTAAAATTAAAATGAGAAGTAAAAGTTTTAGTAACCCAGTTAAGATTTTCTAATAGTGTTCACTGAAATTGCCTAAGCCCATTTAATTTTAATGTCATGGTTATTTGAGACAAAAGAATCCCAGAGGGCTGTCAGAGTTGATACCACTAAGACATTTATTTTTTCTCAACCGAAGCTGCATTATCTGATAAGTTGATGATGTGTGTAAGGAACTTTATCACAATTTTAAATGCTTCACACTTTGCTGAAACATACATGACCATTCCAAATACGAACAAGGACATTTATCAGCCTGGAAGAAATCACACCCACATCTATATTTTTGTTTCATCACACTCTTTGGGTTAGGTTAGGGTTAGTTGGGTTGAAATGACATTAAATTGACTAAAGTATTCTTTAGAGTAAGCCTATATTAACAAAGGTGTATGTCAGTTGTCATCAGATGCTCATAAGTGCCAGTAAGAAAAACTTTGTGTAATACTGAATGAATTTATGAACTGTATGAATGTCACATTTGTAAGCATCTATGCATTCAACATATAAAAATGCAGTCATAAGGCATCATAAACATAGCTTTTAATATTTATAAAAATGTACACCACCGTTAGCTTGGCACTAACTAACCGTGTGATGTCAGAGGGGGTTCAGGAGTGGGGCTAATGGGTACTTGGTTTGAGAGTGTTGATTAAGGAAAGCACACTGTAGCAGTAATTCTAGGCTGGACAGCCTGTTTGGAGCATCTGAACATTCGGGACTGAAGCCCCAAAGATGCAGCCTTAATAGAAAGTGTTACTAAACTTTGTATTGACTTGAAGTGACCCTTGGACAAGCAGGCTCAAACTATGTAAGCAATTCCCCACTGTGGCCACTGTGGGGGTCAAGCATTCTTTCTCATACACTCTCCCACTTGTAGAGAATATGGTTTTCTACCCTACTGTAGACCAGTGCCAATGGTTTTGGTACCACTGAGCTCTCAAATGTGCATCCGTCTTTGTAATGAGGGCTTTATGTGCTGCATCCCCACAATCATATCCATCTTTACGTAGTTGTGGATGGACTGTTCTTGCTGACATGGGCTGATCACATTCTGCACTAATGCATTAGCATTGCAGTCATTTCTGAGTCTATTTACTGATGTCCTTCTCATAGTTCTAAATGCAGATGTCACTTTAGTCACTGTTCCTATTGAAAAAACATGCAAATTAAGTGGTTTTTGTGACTTAAGCTCCTACTGTCCATGCCCCAATAAGGGACCCTCTTCCAAAGTCACTTAGATCATTTCTTTTTGTCATGTTGATCTGAATTTCAGGCCAGCTGGGCCTGCTCAGCATTTCTATACAGGCCACATAACTGGGGCATAGTAGCATACTGAATGACTAACTATGTCTGAATGGTGTCTGATCTTCTGGATGGTGATCCAGGAGGAGAATCATGTTAGCAGTTTCAAATGAAGAACTTGATCGCTTCACTTTACAAGGTTGCTGAGCTCCTATCTCTAGCTTGACTGACAGTTTGTATGTTGAATAATAGAATATTGAATAGCACCGATCAGCCACTAAGGCTACAGTTTGTTAAATTAGCTTTAGATAGCTGGAGTAATTCAAGATGGGCCTACTGATCGTTGAGTCCTTTGTTCTTGGTCTTGTCTAAATAATGCAGACCATGGAAAAATGTGGACCAGAGGAAGGATTCTCCTATAGAGGCCTACTCTTGGTAAAAAGAGGGATTACAGAGGGATTATTTGAGTGGACTTTCAACATGATACTGGACATGGCCTATTTTTGTCTTTGAGGGTTAGCTAACTTTGAACATGGAAAGGTACTTGGAAAGGTACTTTAACTTTTACTTGAATCATTATGAATCCAGGTATTAATAATTTTACTTTTGGATGAGTTTAGGCTATTCTTCCCATCTCTACATAAGTCATGACAATGAATGATAATGGCACTGATACTGCACATGTTCTGTCAGGACAATTCATGGCAGCATACAACAATCATAAACTGCAGTGACAGTTTATGGCCTGGCTATGTCCATGTTTTATGTAGCCGAGTTTGAGTAAAGGACTAGGTTGAAAAAAATATCATGACCTGCTTTAGTATTAGTGTTACATGAGGAATATCATAATAGGTTCATAAGCCTGAGAAATGAATACTTGTTTTGCTATAACTGTAGCTATAATATGTATTGAAAACTGCGGTAAGTGATATGCAGAGATGCGTGAACACAACAGAAGCCACCTACCTCATGTCTGCGTGTTGCCAAAGTCTAAAGCTCTAATCACTGGATTTGCAGGTGCTGTCTGTTTCCTAATGTTAAGTGAATTACCAGCGACTTAAAGCCTAAGTTTAATCTGAATTAGACTTAAGGTTTAGGATTAACACCCTCTCGCTCTTATGTGAGTTACTGACAAGCTCTGACATGCTAAAACCCATCACACACACACAGAGTGAAAGAGAGTTGTTTATCACCACAAAACACCTGTGCAGCCAAGAAGCATCTACAAAATCCCCCCCTGAATAGAAAGTAATCCCTCATTTTCTGATAACTTTTTGACAAGGATGGTGACCTGTGTGAGTGTGCGCGCACATATGTGTCTGTGTGTGTCCAAGAATGTGCAGTTTCCCTGTCTGATGCAGTTTGAATGTGTCTTTTGATTTTGCACGGATTTGAGGGTCTGGGCAAGAAAAGTTCTTAGACCACAGAGTGAAGAGGGGAGGATGAGAGAGAGAAAGATAGAGAGAGAGAGAGAGAGAGAGAGAGAGAGGTGATGGATAGAGAGTGATGTAAAGCAAAGAAAGGGATAGAAATATGGAGAGAGGTAGATAGTGAAGGAGAGACACTGAGTCAAGAGAAGGAAAAGGAGAGAGATAGAGAGAGTGAGATTGAAAGGGGAAATAGGTGGAGAGGTAGAATAAGAGGGAAAAATGTCATGAGGGAGAAGTACATGGGAGAGATGGATAGAGAGATAAAGAGGGATTTTAAGCAGGAGACAGAGGGGGAAGAGAGTGAAACGGAGAGAGATAAAGGGAGATAAGGATGAGAGAAAGAGGAGTAGGGAATGGAGAGGGAGTGGGTAAGAGAGAAAGAAGTGAAGAGGGAAGCAGGGAGAGATGGAGAGTATAGTGTATAGTGTAGAATGGTATAGTGTAGTGGGTAACACCTCTGCCTTCTATGCTGTAGACTGGGGTTCAAGCCCCACCTGGGTAACCACTCTATACTATACCAGTGAGAGTCCTTGGGCAAGACTCTCAACACTGCCTTGATCAAATTGTAAGTCGATCTGGATAAGAGCGTCAGCCAAATACCATAAATGTAATGGAAGGAAAGGGGAGATTGTGGGATGGAGAGAGATATAGGGAAGGAGAAAGGGCTGTTGATATAATAGACAGAGCGATAAAGGGAGGGATTTTAATCTTAATTTAGTATTAAAGCAACAGTTTAAAAAAAATACCCATTTTTTTATTATATAAAATGTCCATTAGCCACGATGCATTTGTTAACATTAACAACACATGAGTTACAGCTGCATTAGTTAATGTAGTTTTCACATTAAGCATTGACTAATATATTTATTACATTATAAACATGTGATACTACAATAATAATGCTTAGCTAATATTTTTAGGTTGAGTTTTTTTTTCTGCTTTGTTGGTTCAGCTTATTTATTTACACCAAAAGAATACGAATAGACAAGATAAGTGTCTTACAAATGTTGGTTCCTATACTGACAAATGCTGGATGAGCTAAGTTCCACTGAAGTTCTGTGAGTTACCTAGTATCTGTTATATTTAATGTAACGTGAAAATGAGCCATGAATTGGTAGTAAATTAATGCAGTTTGCTTACTTAATGATAGCTAACCATTACTGATATAGTGTGTTGTGTTTTTAATGTTAATAAATACATTAATGTTGGTCAGTGCTTGATGTGAAAACTGTATTAACTAATGCAGTTGTTACTTGCTTACTTAATATTACTTAAGCATTATTAATGTAGTACTTCATTTGTTGTTTATATTAGTGATGTTAGTTAGTGAGTGCCCGTTGTATAATGTAACCCTAACAAGTAGTGAAAGCTTACACCCCACCTGTTAGCATCATTCATGCCTAAATCATAAACTTCTACATACCACTGCTGTTGGAACAAAGCCTTGTATCTCCGAAATAGTAACTTTACAGGAGAAGCAAAAAACATACTTTACTTTTAATGTAAGTCAATGGAACCAGAGTTTTTCAAAGTGATTTTGGCCCATTTCTTTTGGTCCATTAGTCATGGAACTTACACACAATGTAAAGGACAACACCCACACACACATCCACACACACAAACACACACACAAACACACACACACACACACATCCTCTAAGCCACTTCTCCTTCTGGGCCGTGGGGGGAGCTGCAGCCTATCCCAGCTGTCATTGGGCGAAAGGTAGGATACACCCTGGACAGGCCGCCAGTCCATCGCAGAGCGTAAAGGACAACAGGTCTTTTCAAATGATCTCAAAAACTGAAAAACAAGGCTTTGTTCCAACAACAGGAATATTGTTTATGTGGTGTAAAGTGTAAACTTCCATTACTTATTAGCAACATTAGTTTTGTACTTTCATAAGTGGACGTTTGACCACCCTTGGTCAAATAACACGCTTTGCTGATTTTCTAAGTAAAAAAAAAAAAAACTTTAAGTGCAAGAATGCTAGTAATTTGGCAAATTTGACACATTGGAGAGGAAAAAAAGCATGAAATATAAAATGTGTTGTTTGTTTTGTGTTTTTACCCCAATGTGTTAAATTCAGAAAGGAACCAGGATTGTGCATTAAAGTGTGCAGGCATGTGTTCACTGTAGACGATGTGTTAAATCACTGAAACATGAAATCTAACCAAGATCAAACTTTTGCTGTAGATAGTAGCTCTGGCACAAAACCAAAGAAGCAAACTTCAGACACTTGGCTGATCAACTACATTTTGGGAAAAAGGTGCAAATTAGATTTCTTCACTGTTTTCAGCTCTGTCAGCGAGTGAGGAAAACATGCTGTCACATCTCTCACTCAAGCAGTGTTTTAAAATGCACTCGGCAGTGTTTTCCATTTTTAATCTAGTACTTTTTTGGAGAAAAGCTTTGACATTTTCTCAACTAGTTTCTGTCTGAAGAGAATGAATGGAATTCTGTCTCCTTTCCTCTGTCAGCATGAACACTTCTATCGCTGGCCCTCATGTGTGATATTAAAAGCACAGAAAATGATCTCAGCCTGGCAGAATGTATAATTTCAATATGTTTATCTTTGCGCTCCCTCAGTGTATATGGTGTTCGCTGCAACACAGAGAGATGACAAATACATTCTTGGACCTGCAGTAGACCTCTGTGACCCTATTTCAGCTCCTGTGTCACCAGGGGCCCATTTATGTTCTTGTATTAAGGAAACTAATTCTAAGCTGTCAATCAGTTTGACGTTCAGCCGCTCCCTGTGAAATACATGAAACCTATGCTAGCATACAGGCTAGCCTTTTTTTTCCAGTGAATGAAATCAGTGGCTGTCACCATGTTAATAGTGTGTCACAGAATACAACACCCCCCCCCCCCCCCCCCCCCCCACCACCACCACCACCACTACCACCACACACACACTCATACAATCACATCACCACTACTACCAACCACTGCTACACTCATAAAAATGAAGATTCCAAAATCAGATCTTTGGAATGATTCCAAAGAAGACCGCTTTTGGTTTACTAAAGCAGAGGTCTTCAACTTTGTGGTCTGTTTTTTGTTATTCTAAGCTTGCTGGTGGTTTATGTTCATTAGTTCCGTCAGCTTGTATAGCTGTAGCAATGGCAAACACCTGCTAAAGTGTGCTGATGAGGGAGCTTAACAAATCCATGCAATGGCTGAAGGTGTTGAGAAGGTATCCTGAACCAAATCCTCTTCAAAGCAGCTCAACAGAGGTCAGGTTTTTTTGTTATTTTTTGTAAACAAGAAATTGTTATTGCATTTGACTACATTCGTTCTTCTCTAATTGAATTCTATTTTTATGTAGGGCTTTTATACAAGATGAAACACAGTTATTGCTCAGATAAATGTTTTTACAGTTTGCTTAGGTGCCTATGGCTTTTACACAGCCCTGTACTGTGTATTTATTGGTCATAAATTGGTGAGGTTTTCATCAATACTGCTACTTCCTCTTTGAGGAAATTTACTACTGGCCAATGTATCAGCCAAGCGATATATCAGTTGGGCCCTAGTTGTAATATCTGTAAACCTGATAGGCCTTTAAATTACATTAAGCACATATGTTCTCATGCAAAAGAATGGCAAAGACCAAGAATATACATTGAGCACTGCTGTGTCTGATCCACTTGTACCAACGCAACACACGCTAGTATGCCACCCAAATGATGCTGCTCTGCCATGTTCCTCTGGGTGTCCTGACTATTGAAGCTCAATGTGCAAAGTATGCAGAGGAACAGATGGACTACAGTCTGTAATTGTAGAACTACAAAGTGCACTTATATGCGAAGTGCAGCTGATACTTAATGAAGCTGATACTACTAAGTTTGTGGAACCTTAATATTGGCCAGTTTTATCAGCTGTTGCATTTGTTTTCATGCAACAGAATAGCAAAGGTGAGAAGGAAATATGATCTTATACCAAGAATATATTTGAGGGCCAGACATGGATTTTGAGACTGTGAAATCTCTCTTATGGTTACAAAAATAGGCTATGGCACTGGTGGCCTCCCTTATTGCATATATATATATATATATATATATATATATATATATATATATATATATATATATATTGTGTGTGTGTGTGTGTGTGTGTGTGTGTGTGTGTGTGTGTGTGTGTGTGTGTGTGTGCGTGCGCTTCATATGCCCACGTTCTTTACAGCTCCCTGAGCTATTGGCTGCTGAAGGCAAAGAGATGTGATTCAGTGTGGCACGTTACAAGGTTGATGACAGTTAGTAATGGCCCTGCCTGCTGCTGTTGTCCTCTGAGAATGCTTCCATTTCATGTGTGTAACAGAACAGTGGCCTGTCCTGAACGCTATAGATGACAGACGACTTGCGCTTGGAAAATTCCATACACTCATGCACACTCAGGAAAGGTCCTGAAATCTAAATTCTACATTATGTATGTTCTCAGTCATGAGGAGAGATTTAAGACTGGAATAACAGCCCCGAGTGGGAGAATTGTGCTTAATGTGATCAAGAACATAAAATAACAAAGTAAAAAAAGGTCCATTTTGATTTCAGACTGACTTTAAAAACAGTATCGTAAGTATTAATGGGCAGCTATGGGGCACAGAAAATATTTCAAATTGAAAGCTCAACGTTATGAAGCATCTCTAAATAAGGGGCATTTCAATTTCTCACTTGGTTAAATGGGATTCTTGATATAGCCTGATCTCACTCAGTGTAAAAAGCCACATATGCATCTCACCAGTTTCACCTTCTGTGAGCAGGACAAAGGCTAGGGCCTAGAGCAGACTGAGACAGCAGTCTATGAGTCTCAATTCACTAATGCATAGTGGCCGTCAGTGATCTGATGGTTACATGCTATGGAAAGTGGCTCTGGTGTAACGTTTAGTTTTACTGTGCTGAGGCGGGGAGGGTGTGAGGGGGGCCCTGTCTCTCCCTATCTTCTGTACTGCAAAGTAATATTACCTAACTTTATTTAGGTAATATTTTACATATCTTATGTTTTGCTTGTCTTGCATTTCACTTTGTTTGCCTTACTGTCTGTCTTATGATTTTTATATGGCTTGTCCTGATTTATATCTTATTTGTTAACCTCATGTACTCTATATATATATATATATATATATATATATATATATATATATATATATATATATATATATGTGTGTGTGTGTGTGTGTGTGTGTGCGTGTGTGTGTGTGTGTGTGTGTGTGTGTGTGTGTACGTACGTACAACCTTATAACAGTAGCTGTGAAAGAATGCATTTGTGAATCAAGCTTGTATGTGTAAATAATTGAAATAACTGAAATAATTCAGTGACTATTATCAAACTAATCTGAAAATTAAGTAATTACGACAGTGAAGAACTTAAATATAAGTCCACCAATGGGTTAAAAATGGTTTAATTCAAATAAATTCTTCTATGAATATAAAGCAAAGCAAAACAACACTTTAGATGGGGAAAAAAAGTCAGTACAGATCTCACAAACACTTCAAATCAACCTCTGCCCTGTTCCAGTTTTTTAAAGTGCACTCATATACACATACACATACCACCTACACATACAGACTGACAAACACATGTATGCCTCCATCTACACACACACACACACACAGCCTACAGTGCTGGGGCACATATGTATCACACTGCTTCTGTCATAGCCAAATCTCTTAATTCTGTTATAAAACAGCAGCTGCTCCTTTTATTGTGTGAAATGGTCTAAAAGCACTTGAAATAAAGCCTTGTTGCATTAACTTAAATCGAAAATGAAGAAAATCAATCTTTTCTGTCTATGAAGTTGCCCTTTCGGTCTTACCATAGTGACAGTTTGGATCCAATTTGAGTTTTGAGCTATGTAGTTTGTGACCTCTGTACCAAAAGTAAGTAGACATGAATACATCTGTCCACACATACAACCAACGACAAACCATAAATCTTAGCGCTAGGCCTTTATTTTAGACCAATAATGGCAAGTATTGGTCAGAAATGAGAAAAAAGAAACACCTGTATGATAATGCTCATTGCTGCTAGCACATCTATGGGATTGTAGTTACATGTTAATGCTAAGCTAACCTCAGTTCACATAAAGGAGCTGTTCTGGATTGAACACGAACATTGAATGCTTCTAAAAGACGTTTCATGTTTTACTTGAAACTTCCAACAGACACGATAACACGCTGTGCTTTGTATGTAGAGGGTTTACAGTGACTCGTTCCGTAAAAGAGCCCTGACACAGTGACTGCTGACTGAAAAGCACTGGTCAGGCTAACACATGTATTTTGCAAGCAGGGATGTGTCTGGGATGAGAAGGCCTAGAGTCATTGGAAATTCAAATATTACTGATTGATTTTACTGTTACTTGTTAGTGTTACTGTTAGAGGTTAATCTAATATGTAAGCATTGCAGTTGAGCTCTTAATGGGAGAGCCTGCTTGCAGTTTCAGAAATGAACCAAAGCTTACCAATGAGATTATGATGTGATTATAATGCTTGCAGTGTTAAGCATGAAAGCATGGAATGAAAATTGATTAACAAATAACCAACATGTATTTCTTTCAGTTGAAAGAAACCCTCCCCCCAAAGCACACACATGATTAGTGAACTCACCCCAGTGCTGTTTTCCTGCCTTGAGATGGTGACTGATTGCTGACGCTAACTGCATTATGATCCTTATTGAACTGCCAGTCTTTAAGTCTATGAACTAATCAACTTGACAGATTGTGTGTGGGTCTGTCTGTATGTGTGTGGGTGTGCACACTTGTTGGATCCTTCATCACAGAGTTTTAATCACGCCTGAAGTTTTGGTCTGAACCTGAAAACTGCCAGAAAAATTCTTGTCTTAATCTGGCCTGATTCAAACCACAGTATCAACCGGACAATGTTTTGTCACAGCTGCATCAAGTTTTGAGTCCAAAACTGGTCAACTTGCTGTGTAGTGACAATAAATCCATCTTTAGATTATGGATAAATAAAATAAAATTGTAAGATGTACTGACGTAATAAAATAATCAACTCGCCTAATTACAAGTCATTTTGGGTAATTTCTTTTGGTCAATTCAAATTCATGAAATTTACAGAAAATGTAAAGGACAACAGACATATTCATATATTAGTTGGTTACTCTGCTTCACCATTCTTTCATCATCAGCTTATTCCTGTGTCCACTGTCAGAGGTCATTTTTCCATTTTTTGTTTTACCTGCAGTTTTATTTCTGACAAACGTAGCCACCCCAAGAAAGTCAATAACATCAGACGAGTTGCAAATATAGCAATTTGGGTGTGACACCCCCACCCCCCCCCAAAAAAAAAAACCCAAAACAATGACATATTTAGCATCTAGACCTTTCTTTGGCCATTTATATATGTTTATACCACAAAGACAGACAGTTTTAGATTATAAAAAAAACTAGAAATCGACAAAAATGGAGATACTTTATCGCTGTTGTCAGAAGAAAACCTCGTATCTCCAAGGAAGTAGACTGATGTCAGGGCTGATGTGTGACAGAAGGATAGCAGCAAGAGTGAAAAGGAAGGTTTACAAGACAGTAGTGCATCCTGCTATGATGTATGATTTGGAGACTGTGGCTCTGTCTAAAAGACAGGAGGCTGAGCTGGAGGTGGCGGCGATGAAGATGCTGAGATTTTCATTGGGAGTGACAAGGATGGACAAGATTTGAAATGAGCAGATCAGAGGGACAGTGAAGGTGGAGCAGTTTGGAGATAAAGCCAGAGAGGCCAGGTTGAGATGGTTTGGACATGTGTTGAGGAGGAATAGTGGATATATTGGTCAAAGAATGTTGGAGATGGAGCTGCCGGGTAGAAGGAGAAGAGGTAGACCTCAGAGAAGGTTTATGGATGTAGTGAAGGTGGACATGGAGATGGTTGGTGTGAAAGTAGAGAAGGCAGTGGATAGGGCAAGATGGAGGCAGATGATCCACTGTGGCGACCCCTAAAGGGAGCAGCCGAAAGAAGAAGAAGAAAAAACCTTCTTTACTTTTAATGTAAGTCAGTGGAACCAGACTTTTGATTATGTTAAGAACTCAAAAATGGCAAAACTGGAGATACAAGGTTGTCTTGTATACAGGTTGTGTTCCAACAGCTGACAACTATATATATCTTGCTGCTGTTGGAACACAGCCTGTATATAACAAATAAACACATATTTAGATATAGCCAAAAGAATAAAATCTAAATGTTCTTTTGACTGCACTACACTGTCCCCCTCACACCCATTTCTTTGCAACTTTGGGGTTAAATTCTGTCAACAGCATGACTGGGGAAAGTTTTGGAAAACCATGTCCAAACCCAGCATAATCCACTGAGTCCTGTCGGGTTCAAACAAATATTTCAAGCTTAACTTCATCCTAGTTTTTCGCTACACAGGTGTAAAGGTCCTTTTAAAATCACTAAGTTTAACTCCAATTTGAGACCAAAAGAGGCAGCTCATTCATTATGCTGAGTAACACACACACACACAAGCACATTTTCTCTTTAAAGTGGGTCATATCCCAGGCTTACACAGGGGAATGCCACCACCATGTGTGTGTGTGTGTAGTCTTAATTTGACTCATGCTCACAAAAGAAGACAGTAGCTAGTGTATGTAGTGCACTGCTGTCGGTGGTGCTGAAGTGATATTATTATGACATGACAGCAAATATTGATCATTACTCGAACACAACCCATGCCTCACCATGGGAAATGTGTTGTAGTTGTATTGATCATTACCTGAACAATATTTTCCCAGGATGCTAATATTTCTGCTGCTATCGACTGTCCGTGGACTCATATGGGTTTGGCCAGGCTCTCCAGGGTGCTGAATTGATCTCACAGAAGGAATGTTTCTCATATAGCTAGAATTGTCTTTAATCAGAGCTTTGCTGTCTGCACAGCTTATATTCCTCCTGGTATTGGTAGTGGTGAAGTGTTGCTGCTGTCCATGGTGCTGATAGTTGTCTCAGTATCAATAGCGTTGGCATTTTGTTGCTGTCCATGGTGCTGTTATCTAACCTGGTTTCTGTGGTGCTGACTTGTGTGCTGCTACTGATAGCAGATGTGGTAACTGTCCATGGTGCTAATTTGTGCAATCCCATAGAAGAACCGCTTTTAGTTCAATAAATATCCCTTAACTATTTTTCTAAATGAGTTGGGTGAGTGTGAAGAAGCTTTTTAAACCTTAAAGAACCCCAACATAATGTAAAAGTCCTAGAAGAATGCATAAATTGATATCGAACTTGCATTATCTAAGGTTCTTTAAACTTTTAAAAGATTCTCCACACTTGCAAATAGTTTTATATGTGTTTTTTAGGGAACCAAAATTGGTTCTTCTATGGAATTGTTCAAAGAACACTTTGTGACACCAACTTTATATAAGGATTCTAGTAAAAACTAGTGTTGCAATATAAAATGTCAAATCATTGTTATTGGTTTGGTTATTGGTTTATCCCTAGTAACAGCAGTGCTATATGTGTGTGTGTGTTTTCCAGCTGCTGTCCGAGAGCCAGATTAACATGGTGAAGGTGGTGAACTCAGTAAGCGATGCTTTGAACTCCATGCAGAAAGAGAACGGAGGCCTGAAGGCTCGGGTGAAGGCAGATCTTCAGAGAGCTCCAGTCAGAGGAGCCCGGCTCAAAGGCTGTGCCAACGGTAAGAACTGACGCATCTCTCTGCCTGTTTGTTTGTCTATTACTCAGTTTCACCATTCTTTCATCATCAGCTTTTTCCCCTGTGTCCACTAGCAGAGGGTTTTATTTTTTAAACCTGCAGTCTTATTTCTTACAAAAGTGGCCACCCCAACAAAGTTGATAACATCAGAAAAGTTGCAAATATAACAACTTGAGAGCGTGACTCCAAAAAACAGTGACATATTTAACATGTAGACCTTTCTTTGGTCATTTATATGTTTATATAAATGGAGCACTCATAGGCTGGACGTTTGGGAACCAGCCTTGTGAATGGAAGCAAGACACCTAACCCCCAACTGCTCCCTGGGCACTGTGGATAGGGCTGCCCATAGCTCCGGGCAAGTGTGCTCACTGCCCTTAGTGCCCTTCACTGCACAGAGGGGTTCAATTGCAGAGGTGAAATTTCCCCACTGTGGGTCTAATAAAGGTCTCTTAATCTTAATCTTAATACTTTATACCTCAACCCCCCACCTCAATCTGAACTTTTATTTTAACCCAAATCTCAAGGGCCCATGATCAACCATGAGTGTGAGCCATTTTGTCCATTTCTCCATCCATTCATCTTTCAGTCTATTCTGTCTTAAAGATAAAGGTTCAAAAACATGAATGGTTCTTCATAGGAACATTTTATATTTAGGAGAGAATCCATCGATTCATTTATTCTTTATTTATTTTTATTCTTACAAGTTATTCAGCATCCAGGAAAAAGCATAAAACATATATTTAACAAAAATGTATATATTTCCAACACTACATATAATATTAGATCTCCTGGTGTTGAATTTGTTCACTCCTTCCTTTTATGCAGCTGCTTTAAACCAACCAGTTACAGCTGTCTCCTCCCAATAAAGAGCTTACTCACATTATGTTCCCCTTCAAATCGATGCTGACGTTGACACATGGATCTCACCATCTCATCGTTGCTGCCTTGCAAATTTCTAAAATAAGTGAAAAAGCAGGGATTTCAAAAAACTTCAAGAAATGGAAAACCTAACAATAGCGCAACACCTGGTAGACAACCAGAACTGCTACCTAAGCCTTTTATCTTTGAGAGAGAGGAGCAAATCAAGCTCCACTCTTGCATCAGATCTGCAAACGTCCACCGGTGTTTCTGTCCAGAGATGAGAAGACAACACTATGAGTCTGAAGTGATGTATAGCTGTCAAGAAGCCATAAGTGAGAGAAGAGAACAAGAAAAAAAAAGAAAGAAAAATTGCGAGAACAAAACTGGACAACTGAGATGTAAAGAAAAGTTTTCTGAACTTGAGATTTTTTTGAAAATTGAATTGTGAATTGGGAGCAGAACAAAAAACAACTTCTGATACTGAACTTTGGAGGTATGGAGGAAATATCACTGCAGATTTGGTTGGAAAACCCAAAGCAAGTCTCCTGAAAAGAATGGACATTGTAATAAAGGTAAGACAGGGACAAAGTGATATAAAAGTGTGAGACAGTATTTAATTACTGAGGCTCCTGTGTAGTTTTCTGTGTAACTGACGTTTTCTGCTTTTCTCCGGATGCCTGTACGTACACTTAATGGCCATAATGGCCTTTTTGATTTTTTCACAGTACTGTATATCATGAGATTATAAATTGTCCCCCACAGCAGCCATTTTCTAACACTCAGTAACTGATCCGGCTCCATGTTATGCTCTCATCAGCTGAGTAAACGGTTCATAATAATCTCGCTATTAACTCGGCAACACTCTGCAAAGCGGAGAACGTCAGGACAATTTCATGCAAAACTGCATCTAAAGTGAGTGAGTAATTATTCTGTTATTTTTTCCATCTTTGCCCCATCTGAAGCTCCATTAGCGGAGTAGCTAGGGGGTTGAAAGGAGCACTGAAGCTGAATCGGAGCTCCTGAGAAGGTTTTTTTTTTGTTGTTGTTGTTGGGGGGGGCACAGATGCAGCTCTTCCTTGGCTTGCTTTTGAGGAAGATTCTTGTGCAGTAGTGCGGAGTTAATATTTAATAAAATCATTGCTTTGTTATGAGACATGGTACAGCAATCTGCATGCAGAAGCAGCTGTGGTGTTATGTTAATGCATGCTGAGTTATATTTAACTGCATTTACACTTGTGTAAATCACATTGGTGGTGTTAATGTTCCACGTGGATTAATGGGGAAAAGTTTCACAATTTCTATTTCTGATTTTTCAGGTTTATTTATTTATTGATTTATTTAAAGTTAGTGTTTTTTTGGCCCTAATCTAAAGTCACAGGCTACACCCTCTCCAATCTCCTCCCATGTAGACCTGCATTCTCATCACATTTTACCCCTCCTTTTGTAGCTGTTTCGATTCTTGTCTTTGCTACACTAGCTCTCATGTTTCAGTTGGCCTTCATGTGTTCTGCAGTGGGGTTTTTTTTTTTTTTTTTTTTTTTTGCCTTAAATTGATGAACTCATGCCAACATCCTTTCTGGTGGTCTGAGCCCAGCTACATAAAACACCTTAGGTTTTTTTCTTAAAGTATGAACCTTAAGGGAAGGTTTTTACCTACCAAAGAGGATTCATTAAGGGTGTTGCATGAAGTCCCTCTGATGTTCCTCTTAACTAAGCAGAAATGCTGAGGGGTTCACGGCAGTGACATTAGCAGCTAAACTATCTCAATACTGAAACTAACTGATTTTCCTGAAATAGGTTGAGAACCTGTTGTTTAGGTGGAAACTCCTCTGAACATTTCCAGTAGACTTGATGCAAATGAATGTATTGAATCACACATATATTTGTAATGTTTTGAGTGCATTTGCTGGTGCTGACTGACCTTTTTGCATGTCATTCACTTTCCTGACAAAGGAGGCAGGATTTAAAAGTTCCCCTATGATGTTTATCAGTCTCTCTATGGGTAGAGCAGAGCAGAGTAGCTTCTCTCACAGCTTCAAATAAAATCTCTCCCTTAGCAAAGATATAGCATTGCTGTCAGAATAAAACCTCATGTCTCCTTTTTTGATGTTTTTCTGTTTTTGCTGTAATTTCAAAATGCCTGTTGCCCTTTACATAAAAAAAGTTTTTAAAAAATCCATTGGCATCATGGCTGCTGCTGTGAAGTCTAGGTGGGCTAACACATCCCACAACACCCAGTCTGAGCATGTGTTATTGGCATTGAAATAATTTTGAAGACATTATTTCATGCAGCATGTAGACATATGTTGACTAAAACCCATGAAGTTTTGATAGGAGTCATATAAATGAGTCAAAAGCCTGTATTTACCAGCTAAGGCTGCAGCGTGCAAGGTCATCTTCCATTGCCCTATAGCTTATACATTTAGTGACAGTCAAATTTGCCAACTCAGTATTTTTTATTCGCTTTAAATTCTCTCTTTCACAAACAACTTGCGCAGGTAGAGTCTTCTGTCCAAAAACCTCGAAAGCACAGCAATATCTTTAGCTTCTCACACTGGCCCTTAACTTTAAAGAAGCGTTTTCCTTCCTTTAAATTATGCCATGGGAAATGATGGTTGAAGAACTGTATGCAACGCTTGAGGGATTATTTAAGGGAAAGTCGATCCTTAGGGGAAAAATGTTAGGGTGTGTGAGCATTTCACTTTAGAAATCCCTGAAGTAATATGTTCAGGGTTTTTTTTGTGCCACACACTTAACTTTCAGAAATACTGCAGGGTTATCTTAAGGGAAAGTTCAACTATTTTCTGCAATTGGGCACAGGTCTTCTGTCACAAACAGAGGCAGGATAGATAGTAGTGTTTATTGATGTTGCTCATAGACTAATATCACCTTTTCTTAATAAAGAAAAAGCTACATTCGCTTTAGATCACATATCATTTACACACCATTTGAAAATCACTCCTGTTTGTTAATGTTCACCAAGCCTAATGTTTTTAGGATTATTTTTTATTGCATATTAGAAATGACACATTGTATTAATAGTTAAGATCATCAATAGAATTTTGTAGATGCATTTTTAAACACTTGCATAATATAGTCTTTAATAATGGATAATATCAGAATTTCAGATTTTTTATCAATAATTAATTATAAGGTAACAGAAAAAAGTTAGCAAATACAAACATATGTAGACCACACACACACACACACACACACACACACACACACACATACACACACACACTTTCTAAGCCGCTTCTCCCTCAGGGTTGCGGGGGTGTGGTGCTGGAGCCTATCCCAGTGGTCATTGGGCAGAATATGTAGACCATTCATTTATAGACAAATAATGTATTTGTTGTTTTATCCCCTCCCCCCCACTTTATATCTCTATTTTGTGTTTGGGCAACACAATGAGGCCTTAACAAATTTTAAATCATTATATATTTTAGTATATAATTTCTATAATTAATTGTGAAGTAGTAGTAACTCATTATGTCAATGTGAAGTCTGTTAAAATTGCCTTATTAACTATCATTATTCTAAAGTATGTACAATTGCACACTATATGTCCTGTGTTGCTTCATAGTTGATCAGCCATCCTTTCCCCATTCATCATTGATCAGTTTCTGACCCCACTGTCCAGATGTTATTTGTGTGGCGGATCTTTTAAGTCCTGGAAGTTATGAGGTGGAGCTGCCATGGATTGGACGTGTTGGTCCAGCACATCCGACAAATGCTAGATCAGATTGTCTGCTAGATCTGTGGAATGTTGAGGCCAGGGCAACCTTCAACTCTGTTCCTCAAACCATTCCAAAATGATATGTGCAGTGTGGTGGGATACATTATTCTTTTGAAAGAGGCCACTGATGTCGATGAATGCCATTGCCTGAAGAGGTGTGAGCTCAGACCGGTCAGTGTGCACAATTCCTCAGGTGGCCGACCAGTTATGTGTGTGGTGTTTACCTGGAAGAGTGATGGCATGTGTCAAATTGATGTCCACATGAACACTTGGACCCAGGGTCTCCCAGCAGAACATTGCCAAGAGCATCACACTCCCTCCACAAGCTTGTCTTCTTCCCAAACTGCATTCCATGCCATTACTTCCCCAGTTAAGGACCACACATGTAACTAGTGAGCCACATGAAGAAATGGGCACTCTGACTTGTCTGTTGCTAAGCACCCCCATATCCATGAGGGTGTGATGCACTGTGTTGTCACACATTTGCCCCTCAACCATTGCTAAAAATTTCCACGGTATCCTTGCTGTTGGTTCAGACCAGACAAAATAGCCTTTATTGCCCCTGTACCTTGATGAGCCTTGGGTGCCAACAATTTTTTCACCAGTTCATGGTTACTCCCTTCTTGGACCACTGTTGTTAGGCACTCCTCACTGCTAACTGGGAGCACTCTGCAAGCCTTGCCTTTTTGGAGATGCTCTAACTCAGTCGTCTGGCCTAAATGACTTCAGGCCCTTATCCTGCCCACTTATATTGCAACCAAGACATCAGCCATGGGAACTGACTGCTTACCATCTCATATATTCCAGATCTTGACATCTTGACATTACCATTTTTAGGAGATAATCAGTGTTACTTGCTTCACCTGTGAGTGGTCATGTTTTTTCTCATCTTAATCTCTCACTTACTCACTCTCTCTCTCTCTCTCTCTCTCTCTCTCTCTCTCTCTCTCAGGCTCTCGGCCTCGTGACTGTAGTGATATACATGCGAGTGGTCAGCGTGAAGATGGCATCTACTCTGTTTTTCCCACTCATTACCCCGCAGGCTTTCAGGTCTACTGCGATATGAGCACGGACGGAGGGGGATGGACGGTGAGTCACACACACACTCACACACACACACACACACACACACACACCCACACTTACACACACTCTTCCCCCTACATCTCTACACGCTGACGCAGTCTCTCACTCAACATTTCTCTTATGCAAACATACCTGGCCTGGTGCACCTTTACTTTGAATAAATGCACACAAACCCTCAACCCCTCTTCCTTAGAGAGGAAAGGATAGAGAGAGAAAAATAGGGGCAGAGCAAAATAGAAAGGGTGATAAGGGGCGAAAGATTCTCACCTTAAGGTTTCGCACTGTTTACCTCCCAGTCTGTACAGTCCATATACAAAATTAAACAATTCACACTGAAGTTTTAGAGTGTTTCAGCTCTTTGAATGAGGGCAGCCATTTAGAAAGGGGATAATTTAAAGGCAGAGTCACAAGAACAGCCTATTTAATTCTAAGGGAGAAAAGTTGGGAAAAGGTGATGTGAATTGAATTGGAGGAAAAAATTAGGAGAAAAATAAAATGTAATAAAAATGTAGCATATGGGCTCTTCTTTCATTCTGCTGCGAGATACAAGGCTGTACTTGTGATGGAGACGATAGGCGAAGATTGTCGTCAGTATTTGAATTCTGTTCGGCTTGTATCAGGTAATGTTCTCAGTGATTCAGGGTGTAAAAGTAACACTGAACTGCAATAGGACTTAGGACTGCAATAGATTCTAATCTAGATTACATTGTTGTGAGCACTGACACAAAGCCGTGTTGGGGTTACTTATTTGCATGTGTGAGTGTATGTGTGGGAGAGCTTGAAAACCAGTATTATTACGAACCTACAAGCAGGCGGGCGAGCGAGGGAGAGAGATGTGTATGTGCGGGGAAAAAGAAATGGCTTCAGGCGACAGATGATGCATAAAAGCAGTCGCGCTCTTAGTTGCTCATAATGGTTCCACTTTCTGTTTCTCCTGGGACCTACACACACACACACACACACACATGTAAGAAGCCCATGATTAGCATACTAATCAGAACTATAGGGGTAAAACTGTAAAGAGCAAGTGGTGGTGGGGTGTGTGTGTGTGTGTTTGTACTTGTCTTGCTACCCTTGTGAGGATCACATGTCCTTAAATGATGGCACAGCCTCATTTGTTTGTCCTCACCTGAAAATGTACTGTTTTCACCACAAATTCATCGCCTTTTGGTTACTGAGATTAAGATTAGAGTTAGGGTTAAGTTTGGGTATTGTCCGGCACAAATCATCCCATAGGTTTTATGAACACATGCGAGGATCCAAACCTCTAGGTGCCCCCAATAGCAATTACAACTAAATCTAAGCTGTTTTAACTCACAATTTGAACTTTTGGTAGCATAGTGAAAAAATAAAAAATAAATTAACTAATTTCACCTTTGTCAATGTATTATGGCTGGCCATAATCCTGAAGCTCTCCACATCATTTCTAAATTTACATTTTCTCATCCCATCACTGTTTAGCAACTGTTCTAGTATCTGCCATTAACTTTCAGATCAAATTTTTAGATTTTTTTAGCAGCTAGCCAGCAAACTGGCAACATATGCACATAAAGTCATCAAAGGTAAAATATAAGTAGTCCATAAACATTTTTTTCATGCCTGCAGTGGCAGTATGTTTTCATGTTTCAAATCATTTTTGTTTCTGTAAGACTGTAATTTATATGATCTTCATTGGGGTACATGTGCTTGTTAAGTCACATGCTTTACAAGGAAGTGTTGCATTGATTGCTGGGTTTATAACCTGTTTCCAGAGCCACATAGGGAACCTTATTTTGTGTAACCCAAGCCCCAAAACTCCTTGTATAGCACAGTGAGATATCATAAAACATTTCCTGACCAGCAAAAAAAGGTAGCCAGGTAGGGACCAACCAAGTATTACTGCCCAGGAGCCTATAATTTGATTAAGTAAGTGTAGTATTGCATGGGCAGAGTAATATACAAGTCAGTGGAAGCTCTCATAAGGATAGTGAGACCAGTGTTTGTTTATAGAAGGAAAAGAAAGGGAGCAGAAGCACATACTGAATATCCATTGGGACACATATGAGAAAACAGAAAACAACACTTACCAAAACTGGTCATATAGGAAGAAAAGAGGAGCAGTTGCATAATCAGACTCATCTGTGAAAGATGGATCTCATTAAATAAATATTACCATAAATCAACACTTTCATGCAGTTCTTATTTCATTTCTGTGATATGATGGACATACCTCATTTGTTTATGTACACAAACTCTAATGCTGCATTTACATTCCAGCGAATTTATTTTCATTGCAATTATGCATGGGGAATTGTGGGAGCAGAAGCAGTGCGACGCATGTGGAGTTTTTCTCATCTTAATGCAAGCAGTTTTGCTGGTAGTAGCCAGTCAGATTGTTAATATGTGCTATGGTGCATTACATCATGCATTACATTACTATTCAAACTACATTCTAAAATCAGTGATGATCAATGGTGCAAATTCAAAGAGGGATGGGATGGGGGTAGCTCTGGGTATAAGTGATTACAGACCACTTTTAGACCACTAAAAGCCATAGTTGGTCATTGGAAATGGGAGGGAAGTATGTTCCCAAATGAGGGGATCTTTTTCCTCTTTTTCATTTTTTTTTTTGTTGGAACAAAAAGTTAAAATAAGGAGCTGGTGAAGCCAGTGTCAGCCCCACTCATGCCTTTTAGCTTGAAAACAGCTTGAGAAAAGTTTGTTAGCTAAAACCAAATGTGATAAATCCTCTAAATTTATTAAAGTGACCATTTACGATAAACCATGCATCCACTCACCACGAACGCATTTGCCCAGATGGCATAACTAAGTTAAAAACAGACAGCTAAGATATACAAAGGTGAGAGACACAACACAGCAAAACTAATCATTGAATCCAAAAGCGAAAAGAAGGCAGAGTTTGGGAAAAAGTGTATGATTGATTTCATTATCTTAAAAATTCAGCTTCTTAAAGTATTCTTTCCCCATTTAATTGGGTAAGCATGTGATGTGTCCGGGTAGGTCCAGGTGGTGAAGGGGAATAAATAAATCTCATGAAGTGATTACCAATCAGAGGCCCCTGGGCTTCAGCTTAGGTAAGCCTGCGCTTTGAATTGCCCAGGATTTTGCTACATTTTTTGACAGGCAGATCAGTCTAATTTTGTTTGACACAATGGAAAGCGAAAAGTAAGCAATAAAACTGACTTTGTGCTGAATATGTGTAATATTCCTGTTAACAATGTGGTTTTTTGTGTTTTAATTTTTGCCATATAAAGCTTGAGATATCACTCAATGATTTATGAGGCATACTTTTTTTGTTTGCCTGGTTTTATACTAGAACTGTTTTATGTAAGCTGTGGCCTCCTGTCACTGGTCCACCCCCACTTGTCAGACCAAATTTGCACTCCTGGTGTTGATGGAAGGTGGTGGTTACAGGAGAAATTAGTGGGAGATTTTTACCTTAGTTCACATTTTAAAAAAAGAATATTGCACCTTTTCCCCCTCTGGCTTTCATTGACGCACATACCTAGCTTGGTATGCTAAACTTGCTCTCTTTTATTGGCAGCCATACAGAGCTGCCAATAGTCAGTGAGGTAAGCATTTAGCTTTGCTGTTGTGTTTTCTGAAATTTTAAGATTTTATCAGATCAAGAATGTCCATTATATTAGCCCTTGTGTCCAAGATGAGGGGTCTAACCTCTTTTAGCAGAATAGTCAGTTTGGTATAGTATGCAAATGTTGTTAATAGTTTCAAAACATACCATTCACTTCTTAGTCCATATGGTCCATATATGGAAACTAAGCTAGTTTGAGTGAAAAAAGCAAAAACTACTAAATTGCTACATTTAAGTTGGTTCCCCATTGAGAATTTGGAGCTTATATTCACTAAGATAATCAATGAAACATGTCATTTGACTGGGGATGTTTTGCATACCACAGCATATCCACTTTTTCAACCAATCACAGTTTAACCCAGCCCAAGTTGTAAGGAATGTTGCAGCATGAACAGCTTTTTCAATGAGATTCACATGGTAAAAATGGCAAATAAGAAATAAAAACTTGCTTCATTTAGTAAGAATTCTAAATTCTTTTTCTAAATGCTATCACAATGGCTTTTTAAATAATAATAAAAAAAAAGAATTGAATAAAACCAAAATAAATAAAAACACGTTTGCCATGAGTTACCATTTTGATCAAGCAAAAGAAAGTCCAGGGATTTCAGTGACCTCTTAATGTTAGTCTGATTGAACAAATGTTTAATGCATATAAAATACACTGTAAATGGTTTGAATCCTGGTCTGGATTTATGCTCACTTGTTCAGGACCTGCTGCACTGTATCTAACAGTGACAGCAGGCTGAGGCAGCACTGTGGAGCTGCATCTTTGGCACTATTATTACTGCTTCCCTCTGACACATTTGATGTGTTACTGTAACCAACGTAAGGCCCTTTCCAGCACACCTGCTGGAGTATGTGCTTTAATATAATAATAACACTTTCAAGGTGTTGATGCTGGTGTTTACACCACTAGCTTACATAGTAAAGTAATTGGATAGCAGTGTGTTTGTGGTGTCTTTTTTCTTTCTGGCTGTACTGCCTGCTGCTACCTCTCTTAGAAACATGTTATGGGTATGAGGGAGCTATTATATTGAATGATCTGGATTATTATGGTGAGTGATTTAGTCTGTTAGAGTGGATGTGATGTATTACAGTTGATAACTGGATCTATTATAGTGATTGATCTGATCTATGAGTGAATTTGATATAACAGTGAGTGGTGTGATGTATTCCAGTGTATCTGATCTAGTCTCATAGAAAACTGTCTGATGTATTTCAATGAGTTATCTGATGTATTGACTGAAATGATCTTTTGGGGCGTCCAATCTACTCCAGTAACTGATCTGTTAAACTGGATCTGACATGTTACTTTGAGTGAACTGATCTTTTAAAGTGGGTTATCTGATTTAATACAGTGAGTGTTTTGATGTGTTAGAATGGGTCTGATGCATTACATTGAGTGAATTGATCTTTTAAAGTGAATGATCTGATACAGTGGGTAATCTGATCTATTATTGTGTGTGGACGGTTCTTTTAGGTGGATGGGCTGATCTATTACAGTGTGATCTGGCCCTTTACAGTGAGTGGTCTATTGCACCAAGTGATCTGGTCTAATAAAGTGGGTACAGTCTGTAATCTGATCTATTACAATGAGTTATCTGATCTATTGCAGTGGATAAACAGATCTATCACAATGCGTGATCCTACAGTGAGTACTTTGAACAAATGGAGCGAGTGATCTGATCTATTACTGTGATTGAACTGATCTTTTAAATAGGTGATCTGATCTATTATAGTGAATGATCTTTTGCAGTAAGTGATCTATTTTACTGCAGTGGGTGGTGTGATCTATTACAATAAGTGGCCAGACCTGTTAGAATATGGAGAAGAATAATAGGATCTATAGCAGCGAGTGCTCTGATTTCTTACAGTGGATGATCTGATTTATTACAGTTACTGATTGAATCTATTACAGTTAGTGAGGGGTTCAACTACAATGTACCTTTCTTGTTGATCAACTGGTTTCCATATGCCAGTTGCCTAGTTATGACATGTGAAGGTTTGTGTTTGCCTGAATTCATGAATGAGGCTGTGCCTACCAGGCAACTGCTGGCATAGATGATGTATATGTTTTTGCAGGTAGCATCATTGCATTCATTCCTCTACAGTAAAACCGGGTCAAAGCAAACCTTCCCTTTTCAGGGCACTTCCCAACGGAGGAGACCTGGTGGGAGAATGACCATTCCAACTCACTGCTTCAAACTCTTAAGGTCATTCTCTCTCTTTCCATCGAATAGGGTTGACCTCTCTGAGATTATAAACTTAATCGGAAAATGAAAAACTTTGATTTAATTCATGCAGTCACGCTCATGCTAATCTTAAAACTGTGCTTCAGTACTTTTTTTTTGTTATCTACTTTTTCCCATGTTAGGTTCTGAATCCTAAATGTTGCACTGAACTGCTCTCTGAATGCTAATCTCTAACTGGTCCAAGCAGAACATTTCTTCTTCTTTTTCTTCTTCTTCTTCTTCTTTCGGCTGCTCCCTTTAGGGGTCGCCACAGCAGATCATCTGCCTCCATCTTGCCCTATCCACTGCCTCCTCTACTTTTATACCAACCATCTCCATGTCCACCTTCACTACATCCATAAACCTTCTCTGAGGTCTACCTCTTCTCCTTCTGCCCGGCAGCTTCATCTCCAACATTCTTTGACCAAGCAGAAAATTTAACGGTATAAATACAACATTAAGAATAATATTCCACTTTTTTGATGTTAGTTTGTTTACACAGCAGGCAAATTGACTATAGAGTGTATATCATGACCAAGCATGAAATGATCAATCTTTCAGTTGTTTCATTTTTTCTTCTGATATTACACATAAGATTTCAGTGTTATGCGGTATTCTCACATTTTTGTCACACCTACAGCAATTTTTTTAAAGCTATCATAATTTCAAAATAACCTTTTCACCATTATTTTTCCAAAAAGGATCCTATTTCCTTACAACTTTTTTTAAAATGACCAACAAAAAGTGCTTCAACATGCAACAAATCTCTTAAAGTAAATTCCCTAATAAATTAAATGTGAATTTATTAACATGAAAGTAGTTGGTTTAAGGTTTGTTTAGCAAAAAATTCTGAACAGTTTTGAAATTTTGCAAGGTTGTGTAAGTAGTGGTGACTGCGCCTTTCTATATATATATATATATATATATATATATATATATATGAGATGGCAGATGTCCTTGATTGACCAGCACTGCTGTCAGTGGCCAGGAAAAAGGAAATAAGCCATTCATCCTGCAATTCCATGAAGGTATATGGCATCATTCGTATTGAAACATGAATCCTACTAATAGGACAACCCTTTTGGCTCACTGGACCTCTTAGAAGTTCCATATTGTTGCATTTTAACATTTACCAATGATTACATCAGTGCTACAACAGTGATCTGACATTTTCATAAAAGAAAAGCTTATTAATCAAGAAATATAACTCTGGCTTCAAAGTGTAAAGCTTTGACATAAAAATATTGTATATTGTACTTGGACTTTAACCGTTTAATTTGATGTGATCTTAACTCAGAAGCTGTTACAGTGCATCCAACAATAAAGGCAGCACTGTGCTTCTTATATATAATAATAGAAAACAAACTAGAACAAAGAAAGCTTCAATTTTAAGTGTTGCTATATTTAACTATGCCCAACATAGCAATGCATATGTCGTAACCGCTCGTCTGTCAGATTTTAATGAGTTAAATAGGGCAAAGACATAGTGTCAATGCATCAGCTCTATTTGATGTAAAGTTATTGTTGGCTGTTGTCTTTTTTACCAAAAGAAAGAATGTTCTTTACATTTTTGCCACTTTTTTGTAATTTTGTGGCACTGAAGAAAACAGAATTCAATCTGGCGATGAAGAATGGAAATCAAATGTAAATGTAATTCATTGTTTAATTATGTTGGCTTGACAAAGCAACACCTAGAAACCTGGCAAACTAACTCCAAACAACACCCAGGAACACCTTAGCAACCGCCTGGGATACCATAGCAATGGCCTGGCAATAAGCAACCATCTAGGATAATATTGCAACAACTTTTGATAACATAACAATAAACTACAACTTGTCATCCACCTTGGATGACATAACAATGGATTAACACCACCTTCGTGACCACCTGGGATACCCTAGCAATGACCTAGCAAACACCTTAACAATGATCTTATATATTATAGCAATGGCCTTGCAACACAACACAAAAAAATAATATTTACTCATGCTGCCAGACAGTGGCCCAGGGCCTCCAGCACTGCCGTTTTTAACAGCGCTACCATTTGCAATCAGATATTTACAGAAAGAATTTGAGTCTCTAACTTCTCATGGGACTCCTCAGCGTCTACAGTGCTCCTATTTTTCTTGAACTTCTCTCAGCTCCTCTCATTCTCCCGGTCTGCTTCTTTTTTTAAGGACAAGTTTTCAGCAGGGAGCAGAACTCAGAAAGAAGTGTCTGTCAGACAGCATGAGCCACCAAAAAAAGAGTCTGTCACCTTCCCTCCACATTAATGCTGCCATATTTTACTAGCGCAGAAATCACACCATTACACACACTCACACTTACACACACACACACACACACACAGATACACACTCCCAGACAGGCACATTTTGGGAAAGCTTCTACAGATCAAAGATAGTCGAGGAGAAGTATGTGTAAGGTGAGACTTTTCATATTTTTATAATTCTACCCATGTTTAGCTTCATCTAGCTGAGTTGGCATCTCTCTCCATCCCTCTCCTCACTGCACACCTAGGTATGTGAACGTGTGTGTTAGATGAAGGGGTGCAAATGTGGTCTGGGATGAGGGTGGGGCTACATCAAGACACAAAAGCCAACATACAACAGTGTGCGGTACCTCAAGAGCTATATATAATGTACATTTGTAGTATTTAGTGTGTTCAGGACACTTGCATTTTCTGCTCCTCATGATCCAAATACGCTTTCAGTGAAGTTGAGGTCTAGACTCTGGTCTCTGGTCCATCCATTGTGCTGAGAACACCAGCAGTTTCTTTCTTTGATTTGTACATTTTCTTCTTTTTTTTTTTCTTTATTTCCTTTTCTCAGTCAGGACTTCTTGACAGCTACACATCCTTTCAGACTGGAGTTGTGTTGTCATTTCACAGTGGAAGGATGGGCAGAAACACCTGAGATTTTTTTCAGATCTGAAGAAAGAATGGAGCTTGATTTTCTCCTCTCTCTCAAAGATGAAAGCTTTAAGTGCTGTTCATCTGAAGGTAACAGTTTTCAGCCTGTTGTCTAAAGTGACTGCCTGTATTATTTGGCTACACTGTAAAGCTTTGTTCATTCTTGTATTTCACACTAAGTCCTTAACCTCTTAATCTCCAGAGTTTATTTTGGCTTGTCCATCTGAATTTATGTGACCAAATCGTAAGGCAAATTATTCAGTAACTGCATGAAGTAAATGTAATTTTTATTTTATTTATTCATTTATTTTTGTAAAAGCTCCCCTCAGATTAATAAAAAATGTGTTTTATGATGACACATATTGCTATATGCTTTCAATTTACTGCTGACAGCCAAAAATCTTAGATGCTTTGTATTATTTCATAAAAGTAATTTTTAGAGTTTATTACTGAAGAGACGACATCTGTTTATAGTTTATTGCCCAGATTTGTGGAAAAGTAGATCAACCTTAGTAAACAAAAAAAAATTAGTTCATCTTCTTTTATTATAAGGGTTTAAAATTACATTACCCATCTACTGGACTGGAAAGAAGACCGTTACAGCTCTCATATGGCATATGACACAAAGTGCGTTTTGGAAGCATCAGTGATCTGAAGGAGCTTAAAAGGTTAATCAAATCAGCAGGTATGCATGACCTTAATGAGGAGCTGGATGTGGTTTGAGTGGGTTGTGAATTGACTGTTGGCATCTAGTGTTTGTAGCCAATGTTAGAACTCAGTGTTGTAGCTCCAGGGCTAAGAAAAAAAGTAACATTTGGAGGTCTTAGTCAAGGGGAATGGGGAAATTGTGTAAAATTGATGTTGCACATTTGGGGGAGAAAAAAAATATCAAGACCTATAACGTATTGTAATACATAATCCGTTAATAAACCGACTAATAGATATATTAGTAGATAGAATATAATAGAATACGTCCATGTATACATTTCAGTTGGAATAGTCTAGTCTGGTCACCTCTAGCGAGGTGGTTAATCCTGTAAATAATCTGTTAAACAGAAGAAGAATAGTCATGTAAACGCCTGTATCTGATTACATTTCCAATCAGAACACATGACAAGTTCGTTCTGCGCATGTGCGTCACGTCATAGTGAAAGTTTATAAAAACAACATGGCAGAGCAGAAGCCGGCCTGCAGAGGAGACGAGGTTTATACTCTGAGCTTTAAAAGACGGCGGTAGGACGGACGTCCAGCTTCTCTGTCTCAGAGCACGACGTCCTCCTCTTCTTCTTTATTAGTACATGTGGGGGACGTTTTTCTGAGTCTGACATCAGTTTACAGCAGTTAAAAACACAAGCGCGCCAACTGGAAACTCACCTCACTCGGACTGGACATCACGTGATGTTCGCTGTCATGGTAACGCTCACGCTCAGCGCTGCTCCACGCATGCACGTCATTTTGCATCGGATAAGAGTGAGAATAAACTCCTCAGTCTGAGTCTGTAATCTGACTGTATTCAGTCGGAGTGGCAAAATCTTTACATGTAAGCCACTGAGAAGCTAACACTCCACATGTGGATACGTTTTTGCACAAATGGACAAAAGTCACAATATTTATATGAATGAAAGATTGTGAGGTTAGCTGCATGACTATCTGCTTGGCTAAGCGCTGATTTACACTTTTTTTGTGCATGTCCATTCAGTCAGTTCATTCTAGCTTGTAATAGCAATGCAATAGCTCTAATGTAGGAGATTTTATGGAGAAGCCAGTGTCAAAATATGTATCAGTAACAAAACCTATGTTTCTTTTTCAACATGCATTTTACAACCGATCAAAATTATTTAGCAAAATTTCAAAAACGTTGGTAGGCTATGTGCCCCACTGCTTGACTTTGTATCATTTACTATGTTTACATTTATATATAATACCGTCATTGTCATATATAAGCCTTGTAAATCATAACATAATTGATGAATAATTCAATATAAATGGCTTGGAGTAAAATATCTTTGCTTTTACTAACATTAAAAGTTAAGAATGTTTTTCTTTCTTCTATAAAATTCCCTCTCTTGTGCTCTCTCCCTCACTGTCTCGCTCTGACACTCACTCACTCACTCACTCACTCACTCAGAGAGAACAGTGGGAGTATAGTGGTGTTCAGTATCCTGGCCCTGGCTAAGCTAATGTATTTGAGTATTATTATTTTATTTGCTAAAAGGCGGAGACTAAAAACGAATGCTTTATAAATCATTTACAGAAGCAGATCTACGTGATCTCACATTATCAGATGGTGCTTTTATCAAAAGTACATGCAATCTCTGTCGGAAATATATAAAAGGAACTCCGGACTGAAATGTAAAAGTTTGAGATTGAAGCGCAATTTGTTTTTTTTTTTTTCTTCTTTGTTTTTTTCTTTTCAAACCAGAGTGCATTCAGAATGCTTTTTTTCCAGATGCTTTTCTGCGTCTCTCTGGTCTTACCCATCTATATTTTACAACTCTGTTATATTTTGTGATTTGTATGTCCAGAGTGAAGTTATTTCAGATCAAGCTTGCTCTCTCTCTCTGCAGTATGAATCATAAATGAGCTTGTGAATGTTCTGGATCTGTGTAATGTGCTGCAAGGTCACAAACGTCATGGCACTGTTAATGCCAATGCATTGAAAACACTCTTTAGTCTAGCATTTGTCTTATCATGCCTTAATATGTTCAGGAAACCAGTCAGTTAATGTGGCTTGTAATGCAGAGCTAAATTAACACCCATGTGTCATTAATTATAAATGTATAAGAGCACTGTCGGCGTGATATAACAGCACCATGTTGTACTGACTATACATATTTTACAGATTAATGCGAGGTGGTCATCATGCCTTAAATCAAGCAGCTTGCTGTTAAAGGGTAAGATGTGTCCTGGTACAAGCAATAATTATATTCAACAGTTACAGGGAATCACATATAGAAGCAAGCAAAGTTTAAAAATATGAGTAGAATCATTCTATCTGTAACACTCGTTAGCATAAATACAAATAGCATTAGCATCCTAACTAGCTTGTTATAACTTAACTCTTTACAAAGTAAAAATACACACAAACTTTCTACGCCGCTCCTCCCTCAGGGTGTGAGTCTGTGACATATTCACGCCTAGGGGCAATTTAGTAAGTCCAATTGGACTGACTGCATGTCTTTGGACTGTGGGAGGAAACCGGAGAACCTGGAGGAAACCCACGCAGACACGGGGAGAACATGCAAACTCCACACAGAGAGGACCGCCCGGCCAGGGAATCGAACCCAGGCCCTCCTCGCTCTGAGGTGACAGCGCTACCCACCGCGCCACTGTGCCACCCATAACACATCAACATATCATTCTAGTTTGCCATGACCGCCAGGACCACAGGGCTGAGCAGGTATTTGACCCACCACTTTTCAAAGTACAGGACTTTGGTAAAGCACTGACCTGTTGGCATGTCAAATGTACTTGTGGAGCCAACCAAAATCTCAAATTCAGTGACAGGTGGGGGACGTTTCCCCGACAGTGAAGCCTTCTTTGGTTCATACTTAGTGATAACATGTTTTAATTCAGTACACAAGCTTATGAACTTGATCACAATTACTTTACTATATAAAATTTACTAAATGTTCATTTGCATATTTCTTACTCCTACTGTGCTAATCTTAGACTACAAGCTTGCAATCTGAGCCAAAGTCCTTCGTTTGACAGCCATCTTGGCAATGCCCCTAGGCAAGTGTATCCACTCATACAAGACCAGACTCTTATCTCATTAAATGGGGAGAGCACTCCAAACTAAAGGCCAAATTAACATTAAAAAAAACATGTTTTAAATCACTGGTAAGACTGGATAAAAACAGCATATATAGTTTGCAGTTTGGCTCATTTTATTCTCAAAACATTAGCTTGTTCTGGCTAGTTTGCATGTGCCTACACACAACAAGCTTTTCCCACTTGCTGCTTAACCAGCAAGCCTATTGTCTCATTTTATTGAAGGGCGGGACTTTCCCTGTAAACAGACATGATGTAGAGCACAAGCTTTCCCATTAATTTTCCAACTACTGAACTGTCTCCTTAATAATGTCTCTGGCTAAACCCAGTGAGGCGTGCAGGGTCAAAACATGAGCTCTCTTCACACTCAATACCCATGGCATTATGGGGATACTTTTACCGATTATGTTCAGGGTTCACATGAATCACACATGCACACAGTTTATCGGGACACGCACTTTTTTCTGAATCACAATACAGTACAATCCTACAACTTTTTTTATTTAGGAAAAACTGAAAACTGTAAACAGCAGCATTCTGCTCTGCTGGCCATGATGCTCTGCTTCTCCACTGAACCAGCAGTGCATGTGCACAGGGTATATTTTTAACGCTTTCTGTAGAATGAACACCCCCCCCCCCCCCCCCCAAGTCATTTTGGTCCATTCATAATGAAATTTACACACAGTGTACACGGCAACAGTTTTTTAAATTGTGTCAAAAGCTGAAAAACAACAAAAATGAAGATACAAGGTTTTATTCCAACAGCAGCGTATTATAGTATAATCATGACCTATACTACAGTTTTATACAAAAGTTTGGACATCCCTGGTCAAATGCCTTTTTAATGTGTTAAATAAATAAAAATTGTGCAATAAAATTAGCAGGAAAATGCCATATTTAAGTTTAGATAATGTATTTTTGTTGTTGTTTTTGTTGTTGTTTGTTAAGAAGTTCGGCCCCACTATTTTGGAGGTGTGGTGCTGCCCCTTTAGTTTACGTGCTGGTGTGCTTATTGGTCATGTAGTAGTGCCTGGTGACTTTATCTTCACCCGAAACAGTAAAAGAGTAAAACAGTTCTCTAAATCGATGTTTCAGCTGTTACCAGTGACAAAAGAGAACACCCTGAACTACCATTAGGTCCTGTAGGTATCAATCTTGTGCAGTTATCAAAACAAGAAGTATGCTATAGATTTAGCATGTTCTTCATTGTTGATCTTATGTATATGAGAGCTCTAGAGAGTCATTCATATATTCAAAAGGAAACCTGCATCTGCTGAAGGTCACATGGATCTATGAATAATTTTCAATAGAGCAGTCAATGGGTCTTCAGGAATTTTGAAGATAGCCTTATATATGTAGATCCAAGAAAGTCTACAATATTTGATTACACATGATTAAGTATTTTGAGCTTATTAACCCGATCAAAGCAAATCAAATTTATTTGTATAGGACTTTTTACAACTGATGTCGTCACAAAGCAGCTTCACAGAATTCCAGAAAAGGACATTAACAAGAATGTAAAAACCCGCCAGTGAGCAAGCCAGGGGCGACAGTGGTAAGGAGAACCTCCCTCAGAGCTGAGGAAGAAATCTTGGGAGGAACCAAGACTCACAAGGGGGGGACCCATCCTCCTCTGGTCAAACTACCTACAAGTGATTATACTACTAATATTAATAGCAGTAGTATTAGTAGTAGTAATAGCTAGGAGTCTATGAAAACATCAATGTAATGAGAACCATTGTATACGAGTAGAGCTACAACAGCAGTATTAGTAAAATCAGTTTCAGGCCTAGCCAGATTACCCTTGAACCCTATATAGACATGATTGGTGTCAGTATTACGCTAGTTTTACACTAGAGCTATGATGCTCAGCAGTTAACACCTAATTATCAAACACTCAGTGTTGCATAGGTGTCTGAAGTTTGGAATCATCTACTCATCAAAGTGTTTTCCTAATTTTTACTTTGTCCGCATTTTTGAATAATAGTGAATCCATCAGAACTGTGGAATAATACACAGAATTATGCTCAAACAAATCAAACCAAACTGTTTTCTGAGTAGCCATCTGAGCCACGTGCTGACCGAGGCCAAACACTTCTTGTGAGACAATGAAACATATATATTTATTCACATTTTTTTTGTTATTGTCTAAAAACAAATTTAATTTGCATTTAAACATAAAGCATTGATCAAAAATCAGTCTGTATAGATTTGTCAGTCGATGCTAAAGATGCTAAAGAACTAAGCATGCCTTTGCTGTTTGGCTACATTTGGGGGTAAGAGGAAAATTGTGTACATTAAAATGAGCTTAATAGAAGTTAATAGTGCTGAACAGGAAGATTTTCCCTTACAGTTTTAGGACCTGTAGTGGCATTTGTCTAATATTAATTGGCGTGATGGGTGCAATAGATATTTCTTGATGTGATTTAAGTCATTGCATTGCTCATCAAGACTTCAGATATGTCGCTGTCACAGAACTGAAGAAAGTCCTTGAAAGTCTATTAGATGTAACACTGTCTCAGATACAGGTTGCCTCAGGCTTGCTGGGAGAAACCTGGCTGGTTTCTCCTTAAATAACAAAGCAGAAGGCCTGAAAAGAAAGAATGACAAAGAAAAAACACAGACAAGAAAGATTTACTGAATTGGGTGTGTTTCACTGGCAGTTTACTGTATACAATGCAATGAAACCTTCTCAAATGTAGAAAACAGCAAGAAGACTACAAAGATACTACAAAAGAAAAAAATGCAGAAGACTCAAAGTTTAGGTCTTCATGGTGAAGTAATGTCTCATAACGTCAAACAGGAATTCACTGTAGTTCCAACTTTATTGTAATCAGCTGAACTCCAGTATCCAGGTTCTTGCAGACTCTTCCAATGGTGTTGATGCTGGCACCTTAAAAAGTGTCAAAAGATATTTTGTAATAGTTGCTGTGTAAAGTGCCTTATGTTGCAGTAAAGAAATGTGGCTTGCAGTTGCAACTCTGTGGTGCTGCCTCAGCTGCTGTTATTGGATGTGGCACTTTTGGAACAAGTCAAGCGTACATGCAAACCAGAATTCAGATCATTCAGCTAATCTTACACATCAGAAACATTTGTTTTTTAAGAGGCAGCTGAAGTTTGAAATATGTTCCTATACTTTCATTTGCCCGACATAATGAGCACATTTTCAGCTTTGTTAAATGATTTTCATTGCACTCATAATTTTATATAACAATATGAGAATCATATAAATAAATAAGTTCATAAGGAATTTGTTTTTTTGGGGAAAAAAAAAAATATATATATATATATATATACTCATTTTTGAGTATGTTAAACTAGTAAGTAAACAATATTTGTATTAAAATATGCAGAAAATATTACATGTTGAACAGGATACATGTTGAAATATGTCACATGCCATTTGGCCAGGCTTTACTATGATCATTAATCAGTTAATCTACTAATGTTTTTCACTCTTAACAAAGTCATCAAAGTTATCCGTTTTAAAAAGGACAAATAAATAAAATAAATAAAAGGGTACTGACTCTGCTGAGCCTCCGTTAGCTTGGCAATAACTTAACACTGCATATATAATAGAATGCTAGCAGAAATTAGCGTTACTCGCCTGTAGTGTAGTGATGTTACAGAGTGAAGGCTTCTAGGACTTGACGTTAGAACCAGTGAGGAAACAAATTACAATGACCGCACTCGACTATCTTGCCTCTCCCTCTCCAGGCCTTCACTCCACAGTTACTTTATGCTCAGCGTAATGGCAGGGTGGTTCAGGGGAGGGGCTGATGGGTACTTTTGCTTGCTATGATATAATGTAACATTTAAAGTAAAAGATGTGGTTAAGAAAAGGACTTTGTAGCAATAATTCTAGGCTGGACAACAGTCCAAGCTGGATTATGTTAACAGTTAATAATGTATAACAAACATGGCTATAAAGTTTAATTCAGTGTAATTAATTTTTATACATATGTATAGCCATGTTTATATTGCCTTATGAGTGCATTATTTTTATGTGTTTATAGATGCTTACAAATGTGACATTCATAGAAAGTGTTAGCAAATATTTTACTCTTTCTATTTTTATTGCACATGGACAATATGGATAAAACATTGATGTATAAAATGCAGCATGCAAGCTATTTTTCAGCCTCTGTCTCTGGTTAGGCTTTTAGAAGAAGATGAGACAAATAAAGCAACATATGTAATACACACAAATCAAACACCTGTGTTTGAGCAGAATGTAAAATGTGTATATAGTTAAAACGTCCTCATTGTTCACAGGATAATATACATAACAGATATAACAGTATACCCCTATATGTAAAAGACCTATTTGTACTGGTATTCTATATGTGCTGCTTACTGCTCCCTTTCTGCTCTGCTTTATGATACAAATGTTAATAATGTGCAGATCGGAAATCAAACTTCATTTATTTAATTTCCAGTCATATTGGCTATTAAATGTTATTCACACTTTCAGAAGATGCTTCTGAGGAGATGAGATATAAGATTTAAAATAAAATAATATACTAGTCCAAACTCAGGAAGAGGAAGTTTGGAAAAAAAAGGTTAATAATTTTATTTTAAAAATAATAATATTAAAACCAAGAGTTTACAAAACTGGACTTCAGGAAGCTGTGAAAAAGAAATGGAAGTGAAAAGTGCAAACAACTTCTAAGACTGAACTTTGGAAAAATATCAGATTTCTTTAAAAAACTTTTGAAGAATTTTTTTCTTTAAAAAAATGGAAAGCAAAAAGGCTATTAAAAAGAATGGCAGCTATGCTAAACACAATGTGTATTACATTTTATTTGGTTCCTGAAGCTCCTGTGTATTTTATGGCAAATGCAATTTTTTGTTCTGAAAAATGAACTTGTACTAAATGGCTCTTTTGAATAAATGAGGAAGCTCCTCCTCATTTAAGTGCTGAGATATGCAGCAGAAAGTGTTAAGGAGTGCGTGTGCATGTGTTTTTGAGAGAGTGTTTGCGTTGTGTGAGAGTGGCTCAGAGAGATGGATGGATCTGGCCAAAGAGAGGCATGACCTAATGTTCCACTAACTCTCTTCACACACCCTTCCCCTATTATCATTAAAGTGTGAATTATCATTAAAGCTTCAAAGCAGATCATAGAAGATGACACTGGTTAAACTGTACACACACAGGGGGTAAACTGGGCCAGAGCACACATTTGGTTTACTTGAAAATCAAATGCAGCACGGATTCTCACATACACTAAAAAATCTGAGCACATTACTCCTGTTCTTCAGAGACTTCATTGGCTGCCCATTACTTTACGTATTCACTATAAAATTCTACTCCTCACATTCAAGGCACTTCATGGCCTGGCTCCTGCTTACTTACTCGACCTTCTAATACCCTACAAGCCCACTCGTAACCTCAGGTCTTCGGAAGCAGGCCTTCTAGTGGTCCCTAGGTTCAGGCTCAGCTCTATGGGTGGTCGTTCCTTCAGTGTTGCGGCCCCCTTGCTCTGGAACTCTCTGCCTCTCTCTCTTCACTCTACCTCTTCTCTTTCTCATTTCAAATCTTTATTGAAATCTCATCTTTTTCTCCTTCATTTTTCTCCTGCATCTTCCTCGGGCCTTGTGTAATGTGATATGCATTTTGTACAGCGACCTTGGGTTTTGTGTAAAGGCGCTATATAAGTTCAACTTATTATTATTATTATTAAATGGTGCTGAGCTCCAGTTCCATATTTGATCAAACTGTAGATCATTTCTTGATAAAGTCTAGTGTCACAGGGCCAGATGTGGCCTCATGTTGGGCCTCATTCATCAATATCTTGCTATGCTTTTTCTTAAATTTCTCCTAAGAAAAAGTCTAGATCAGATTCTTGACGTGTTCTAAACCACAGAATTGTTTGCACCTTTGTGCTCTTGAGTGTGTTTTTACCTAAGAGCAAATCCGAAATAGGAAAACATTGGTGAATATCAGAATCTTCATAAGAACTGTGTAAGTGGGTTTTAAGTAGAAATGTCTTAAGAACAGTTGGCAAATGAGGCCCATTGAGAGTACTTGTTTGGGAACAAATTGCAGTGGTAGCTTCAAGCTAGCAGTAGTGTACATTCATAGCTGATGCTTGTAGGGAATTTCTGCAGTGGCCAACAAGATCCTGTTCAGATTATCTATGATGGAAAATCACTGACAGAGGCAGAGAAGACTATAGACACTCGGACACTCACCTCCCAAGTTCATGGTTAACTTGGCTGGCTAGGTTTCCATCAGGCATGTCACAGCTGTGCTGTGGTACTTCATCTGATGTTACTACTTTAAATTCTACAGTTTCTCTCTACAGCTAATCCCCATTGTGGTACAGTGATAATAGTAATCTGCTCAAATTAAAGTAACTTACTTTACCTGTGAATGTTTGTGTTGCATAGAATTTAAAAGTCTAAACGGCTCCGTCCTCTCTGACTGTCCTCCAGTAACATCTCTGTTGTGTTGTGACTGTCTTATCAGCGTCTCTGAAGTTGCATATGTTTTCCGTAGTAGCAGCGCATTTACGAAATGCAGCACCTCTCTCATCGTTTTGATGAAAGTGTTTTCTGTGTCTGCAACTCTTTTTTTGCAGTTTGTTGGGTCTTCTCGGCCACCATGATTCCTTCCTAAGAAATGTTTATATCTAACAGTCATAAAGGATGATTTCTGTTCATGACAAACCATTTCAGGAGTTCATTGCTGGGAACTCCATATTCTGAGGCATTATTTGAATTATATTGTTCCCACATTATTGGAAGAATGAAAGAAGTATTGGCTCCCCAAATCCAGACATGGACTTATAACGAGAACGCATGTCTGGGGGTAACTTGTAAAACTTTTGGTGCTGAATTGGAATCACTCTAAAACCTACCCCACATTTTTCTAATTCATGTTCTTTTAATGTCCAGAGTACAATTCATAACACAAAGCAAACAAGGTGCTTAGCAAAACACTACGGTTATATATTTTTTAACCTATGTTTTACATATATTATGTTTTTCCTCTGCATGTGACACAAATCTTCATGCTTATTTGTAAGTTTTTGGGACCTTTCAGCTGTGATAACTTACACAACACGACAGGAAATGTTGTTTGTTGGACATTATAGGCAAAATGCATCATTGCCCTCCACTTTGAGCTCTGCCTTTACAAAGTGCTGGATTAGTTAAAAAATTTTACATTCACTTTATTTACATCCGATAACTATGTTTTAGCAGTTGAATATAAATTCAAATGTGTAAAAATGTTCAAACTCTCTGTGATTTGTTGTCACAGGTATAATTGTATGCCTTTTACTGTGACAGAAGGCTGACTTAAGATGATATACTTGCATTCTACAGTTACTGCTCCACGAGTTGTGATGCTATTACTCCCCTGCTTTGTTATAAAATAGATGTAAGGCAATGATATAAGGCAATTATGAGAACTAAATAAAGTCAGTACTGAGTAGTGAGTACAGGGCAGAAGTCAGACACCACCCTTTTATTTAATTTCCAGTCAAAATGGCCATAAAATTCCCCTTTTTTCAAGGAAATTAGGTATAATAAAAAAAAAAGGCAAATGTCAATGAAAAAGCAAAAATGGAGAAGCAGCCATTATCAAGCGCCTGATAAAAGAAAATGAAAAAAATGTGTTATTCAGACAGCTGCTGGTGTCCTCAGAACAATGGACTGGCCACTCCAAAGTCCAGATTCTATAAATCATTGAATGTGTTTGGTATTACTTTGACTGTAAGAGGCAGAAAATGCTGCAAACCTCTAAGACTGAACTTGGAGGCAATGCATCAATTAATTAATTAATTAATAATTAATAATTAATTATTTTCAAAGTCTAGGTACATTTACAATGTAAAGACATGAGTGCTGCATGTTGGCGTGTTGGCATGCGTTGGTATCCAGCAGTGGGGTCTGCCTTTCAGGAACTGCTGAAGAAGAGCACCCCAGCTTCATCCACTGTGAACTTGGAGATCCTCTAAATGAGACTGCCGAGAGGGCAGGAGGTGAGACGGGAGCAGGGGATCCCTGCTGGTGGACGTCGTCAAGCTCTGAACATAACTGAACTTTTAAACATGTAGATTGATGTGATAATCTACATTAATAGCACATTTGTTACTAACATAGAGGAGAATATTCTAGATATGGGGCTGTTGAGCTGCACTAGTTAAACATACTATGGTGTACATTCTCCTACCACGCCAAGTATCAGACATCATAAAAAAGAGTCTCAAAAAACACGTTGTTCTATCTTAGCTCTTGTACAGTTTGTGTGACATTTTCAATTCCTTGTTTTCTTAATTGATTGGTTGCAGTTTTGTGGCCAAATAAAGATAAAGTATGTATGTGTGTATATGGAGCTAACCATCACTGTAGTAATGGAAGTGCTGTATTTAGAGTGGGGATAATCTATTTAAAGATGCATAATATAGACATGAAACAACAGCATCAGGAAAAAAAAAAACAGACAACAGAAAATTACACAGAAGCTGCATCAGCTACATATAACATTTTTTAGTATTTACAGCTTAATTATAAGTTCAATTGCTTCCCAGAGACATGCTTTCAGTTTTTTTATTTTTATTTATTTATTTATTTGTTTTAAGAAATCTGCAGGGATGTTATTCCACACCTGCAAAGATCAGTCTTAGAAGTTAGTTGCACTTTCTGTTTCTCACAGTCCAAGTAATCATAAATGTTGCTCGTTTTTCTCTTCTCTCTCTCAAAGATGAAAGCTTTAAGTACCGTTTATCTGGTGGTGACAGTTTTGGTGCTGTACTATGTCTTAGAGAGTTATTAGAAGTTCTGTTTTATCTTTTGTTTTGATCTCCAGTTTTGGAAACTCCTGTTCGTTCACTTATTTTTCTTTGACTTCCACCTTCCCTATGCCAGTGGAGCATCTTCTAAATATTCTTAAAAGTATATCTTAAAAAATTAGTAACTGAATTAAAAGTGAGGCTTCAAAATCCGAAAGTCTTTAGAAAGAGAAGAGTACAGAGATAAGAGTTATAGTCACTGACATGCAGTGTTGAGGGATACAGTCTCTGTGTTGGAAAGGGAAGAAACCTTGATGAGTGGAGAGATAAAAGGGGGCCAGGCATTGAAAGCCAGAAAGCAAAGCAATAGGACTGTTAGATTTATAACTGCACTAAAACAGCATATGCTCCAGCTCTTCCTGCCTTCACCCCTAACCCTGATGTGCAACAAGATTGTGTCAGAAAACCATTAAGCTGTTGTATAAACACTCTTTTCTCTGTCACTTTCATTCATCCTCCCCTTTCCCTCCATCTGGCCTTCCCCTTCTCTCTCTTTCTCTCTGTCCCTCTTACTCTTTATCTCTCTTGCCCGCCCTCCCTTCTCCTTTTTCACTGTGTGAGCTGTAAGTGGCAGTAATCAGTGCCATCTCGCTTAGTGCCAGGCATCTGTTTGAGCGTCTGTGAAATTCGCATTGTGCCCTGATGGCAGTTCGCTCTTTGCCCGCTGTAGATCAAACAGTGATCACCCTAATTACCACGTCAGGAAAGCTGCTTAAGATGCAGTCTAGCCAGAGCTCCTTTGGTGCAGGTCACACCTCTAACTAAAGCTTGGCAGTGAAGCCAGAAGTCTTATCACAGTATATTTGTCCACATCACTTAAAGTCAATGATTACTAAAGAGGCCATGTCCCGTTTAAACTTTATTTAAAGGTCCGCTAATGATGTTTGTGCAGTTTTATGTGTCAAAAAAGTCATTTTTACATGATCATTTTCCAACTTCTGTTTACCCCTTAGAATTCAAAAGGCTGCTGTATGTAAATAACCTCTGTTCTGATTTGCTCAGGCTGAAACACCCCTTATAACTTCATATGTATATGCTGTATGCTGAATAGGCAGAGATGTGTAAATATGCTGTTTCTTGTGACATTCGCAATTTCAAACCGGGCTAGTTTTACTGTTTCGCTTCCATATATGAACTTGAATCAATGGTTACATACCACATCAAACTTTCTCATTGAAAAACAAAAGAAATTAAGTTTTTTATCACATGATTATTTTAAAGGCAGAAGAAACAGTTGGTATAGTTGGTATTATTATGTTTGGGGTAAAAAAAAAAAGAAATTGATTAAAATATCCATATTTGTTTCATTCTTTATCATTTTAATGTGTGTTAAGCCTATTAGTTAAAAGATATCAATCCAGTGTTGACTGTTGAGTCCGCAAAAATATTATTTGGAGGAATTATAGAGAGGATATGGAGGCCCGCTGGTGACATACTGTATAAATAAAAATAATGAACGTGTGGGAATGAGATTCTAATGTGTGGCCTAATGTGTGGCCCATGCTTTACTATGTCATAGCCATGACTTAATCATCTCGTTCCCATGCCTTTCTAAGTCGGGTCACGCATTATTTTATATATACAGGATGCCACCCTCGTGGCTCCGTAAGAGGATGATTCTTAATGTTTCTCAAATTTCTCTACTTCATGAACAAATTTTTACTTTTTTTAAAGTTGCTTTACTTTAGTAGCTTAATTTGGAACATGAATTTTATTTATCTCTTTATTAAGTTGTATTATTAATGACAAAAAAGGTAATAATAGGCATATTATCATATATATATATATATATATATATATATATATATATATATATATATATATATAAAATACTCAGCAGGTTGGAAAGTGTTACCCTGTCTGCAGAAGCAGGCGTGTCATTCACTTCTTCTCTTGTTCTGAGGCAACAAGCCTGTGTTTAAAACCCTGGCAGCTAAATGAACAGACCGCAGACAAAACACTTTCTGAAAATCAACTTTTCTTGAAAATGCTTGTTTAAGCTTAAAATAGTTTCAACAGCTTAGCCAGCACAAAAATGAACACAAATTAGCTGCAATCATTGAAGAGGAAGAATAATTGCTAATGTTTTATGAAATGGCCAGAATTCTGCTTGTATGAATAGGACTTGGGTTTCTATTCTCTGCATAAATGGGCAATGAGGCACTTCTCCCTTTCACAAAAGCCACAGGACACGGTCCTCGTGTTATTTTTAATGTCAGTTCTTGTCTTCATTAATCCTCTCTGCTGCTGCTCTGTGATGTTGAGTAAAGGGCTAGAAGACCTCTCACACTTGTTGTTCTATCTACGCACTTAACCATGTAGCTTACTGTTTAATGGAGACACTGTTTAAATCCTGCTCTAATGCATGATTGAGTGACGGAACAGTATAATTATCTTATCAAATACTTCAATCGCATGCTGTCAAATGTTTTGTTGTGATCATATCACTATATTCCTGTCGTCTATACCCAACACCTCTAGCTTTGACATATACAAGGCTGTGTGTGTGTGTGTGTGTGTGTGTGTGTGTGTGTGTGTGTGTGAGGCTTAAGTAGTGCCTGTTGTCTGTACTTAAAGCAGGATTACTCAAGTTAAATCCTTTAGGGAAGCTTCTTCTCTTTCTTTTGGGTGACATACCTGACACATTCACCTTGTGTATGTGTGTCAGAGAGAGAGGCAGAGCAAACAGATGTGTTAAAAAAGCTTCCCTTCTATTGCAGCATGGTCTGTAATGAAGAATAGGGTTTAGACTTGAGTTTACAGATCAGTTTTTCCATCACCTTCAATATTTGTGTCACCAAAAGGAGCAGGAAGTAAAAACCTGTAAGAGGAAGATAAAAAATACCAAAGATACCAACAAATAGAGACTTGAGTCACGACTTGACATGGACTCAGGCTCCAGACTTAAAATTTCAGCCTAAAAAAAACACAAACAACACTGATTAAATCAGGACCACCAACCTTACTGCAGTGAATGAGAAGTACTTTTTCATGTCAGTTGTTACAGTCCTGAACAGTCCTTACTGCAGTGCTGTTCTCCTGCAGCAGGTTCAATACAACTTCAGATAATGAGACATTCATTATAGAAAAACCTTCAGTCTGATGGACAGAACAAAGTGCTACATGTAGTAATTACAGTGTTTAAAGGCAAAACAACTTGAAATAACTGGCGAGCCTGCAGTTTGAATAGAAAGTATGCTAGCTAGCACTGTAGCTAATGGCAGTTACCAGATAATGCAGCTGAGGTTTAATAAGTTATAGTCCACATTCCTTTAATACTTTGCTATTACACTAGCTAGCTAGAATACTTGTTATATAAACTCAATACCAACCAAACATTAAGTTTTTAGGCACTGCATTTACTGCATATAGTGCCTCTGTTCTGACCTTCAGACAGAAGATGTCTCTATAATGACAGGCTTGTTGTGTGAAGCTATGTTGCAATGCCTGTCATTTTTTGAAGTGTCACTTTCAGCTTTGGCCCTGTCATTTATAAATTTGACTTCAGAAACTGAGGCTACGGATGGTGTTAGCTTGCTAGCAGGGACTTTCCTGTCGGCTTCTGTTCTTTTGCTGTGTTCTAGATATCAAGTGCTATCAAACCTGTGGTGGAGAAGCTCTTGGACGTTGTGTACTCCCTTGATGCTGAACTCGAACAGAGCTTCTGAATCACTTGTCTAATGTCCGTTAAAAAAAACATGAAATTGTTTCACACGGCCGAGGTTTTCACTGATCTGATGCAGCTTATTAAATTATATAAATACATATATAAGAAAGGACTTGTGTCTAAACTTTTGACTGGCACTGCAGGCAAAAAAACATTTCATTTCCTCTGACTACAGTAACAACAGAGTGCAACACACACTGCTGAGCTCAGTTTAATAAAAAAAAAAAAAAGAAATAGACCCTCAGGCTAAATGTAAGCTCATTAAGATACACTGAAATAGTCGTTTCATTAAACACTGAGCACTCAATTAAAATTAAATAATGCTTAACTTTTATCCTTGAAGTAATGATTACAATTTGTGAATTTTTAATGAATGCAATGCACTACTTCTCCAACAATACTTCTTCAAGAAGCTTCATAATAGGGAAGCAGCTGGAGGGTGTAGATGACATGTCACCTACCGCATCTAGCTCACACACATTTAACTTGTTACAGCGCGGATGTCCAGATGAATGTTGTGTCTAAATTAGCACTGATTATTTCCATGTTTGAACCACAGTGCTCTTTCCCAATCAGTAGCTATGACTGCCATGACTTTCCCTTCCGCAGTCTTTAGACATTAGCTTTAATTAAAAGAAAAAAATCAGCATTGATTAGTATGATGGTGTGGGTTGACATTTTCCAAGCCTGATGACTGCCATTTAGAGAGAAATGGCAGTTCAATAGGCTCCTTTAGAGAAAGCACACAGGTCGAGTATCATAAATCACAGCTCAGTCAGTGTTCCCCATCAATTACTGTCAATGCCTGAATTCAAAAACATATCCACCTATTAAATAAGTACTAATGGATGTGCTCATGCTGATGCACACTGCATTAGGAATCTCACAACAAACTATAAATGCACCATTGGAGAAAAGTATTTGTTCAGAATGTTAACATTAATTAACACTAACAGTAATAAGTGGTAATTAATGCTGTTGAGATGACATTAAGCCTAATGAGCTGTTTTGCTAGTTGTCCATGTCATAATCCAAAAATAACAGGAGAACAAATTCAGTGTGGTCCACTCAGTGTCCAGTTAATGAGAAACAACTAACTTGTACTTCTACTCACAGACCTTTTTGTTAGAAACACCTACCTTGTACTGCCACTCACTGGCACTTTATTAGAAACACCTGCCTTTTATTTCCACGCACTGGTCACTTTATTAGAAATGCCTTCTTTGTGCTTCCCATCAGCGGCCATTTTACTGGAAACACCTACCTTGTACTTACACTCACTGGTCACTTTATTGGAAACACCTATCGTGTATGTCCACTCACTGGCCACTTTATTCGAAACATCTACCTGGTACTTCCACTCATCCACCATTTCATTTGAAACACCTACCTTATAGGTTTCTATATAGGTGTACAATTACATACTAGTCCATTCGCCTGTTTCTCAGCCATACTCGACATCATTCATCATTGGTCAGATTCTGCTCACATGTTCGCTTCCGCTGTCATTTTGCTGGTGGATCACTCTCAGCAGAGCAGTGAAACTGACATGGTAGTGGAATAGTAGTGTGTGGTTCTGCTCTGAGTGTATCGGATACAGTACTGGGTGTGGAGTTTTTAGACACATCAGTGTCACTGTTAGAGTGGACCTTTCACTGTTTTCAGCTAAGAATGGTTCCATGCAGCTGACCATTCATAAAGACCTAGAGGATGTCTCTTTGATTAGTCATCAAATACGAGACTGAGCTTTTTTTGCCAGTAAAACAAATATTTGAACTGTTTTTTATATACCTCTTACAAAACCTTCAGTGTCTATGACTTCATTATTTGTGTAATGCTGGGTTTTGCCATGTTTATGTCTCACTAATCTTATTCTTTCCACTTCTACTTCATCAACATATAGCTGCTGGCGACCGATAACAACTTAATTGAGCAATTGTAATTCACATATTTGTTTAATTACAGTCGAAATCACACTTGTTTATGTCATTGGACTGTCATATTTATTAAACAGTTGACAGAGATCAGCTTCAGCTCAGGAAAAGGGCTAACTTGGTTTGTTTTTGCCAAAAATAATAATAAAAAAAGCATTTATTTTGTGTCGCTGTTGTTTTTTGAATGAGGACAGTAGAGTTGAGACTCAACTGCTTGAGAAACTGCTTTTCGCTGTTTTTCTTCTCTTGCATTTTTTCTTTATCCTCTATCTTCTCTATTCTGTTCCTTTTTCTCTATTCATCCCTCTCACCCAATGTCTCTCTCTCTCTGTATTCTGTCTTCCCTGCTTTCTCTTTCTGTCCTCTCTTTGTTCTACTTTTCCCTCTCTGGTCTCACCATTTTTCTCTTTTTTTGTTCTCTCTCCTTGTCTCTCTCTCTCTCTCTCACTTACTCTATCTGTCTCTCTCTCTCACTTACTCTATCTGTATCTCTCTTATCCCTCTTTCTCTCTTTTCTTTTCTCTCTCTCTCCCAACTCTGTTGTCAGGCAGTGATGGCTAAATCCCCTTTGACCTTCACTTCTCGCCTGTCTTGATTCTGCAAAAAGCAAGAGATGTACTGCTACTCTGTGTGTGTGTGTGTGTGTGTGTGTGAGAGAGAGAGGGGGGGGGGGGGGGGGGTCAGGGGGGCTGTCCCTTTGGCTCAATGTAGCTGATGCTGATATCCCAGAAGCCTGTGGGGCAGATGGAGAGGTCACAGTGCTGTAAAAGGGTCACAGCTCACTGATCCAAGCAGAGAAATTCTATTGAAAGTGAAGAATCTAAGCTTTCAATTAATGTCTTCAGTTTTGTTTTGTAGAAAGAAAAAAAAACATCCTTTGCACTTTTCCGAGTTTTTATAATAAATGGAAAAAGTATCTGATGACACTGGAGGTGAATTAATGAAACAGCCTTTTTCCACTGGTCATCAATTCAGAATTTTCCAGTGATACAGTTTTTGTTACTTTCACACTTGGCAGACAAAACATAGACCTTGTTTGACTCTACATATGGTGTGCTCAGCCCCAGATTTGCCATTACTAGGCCTCAAGCAAAGTTATGAATGGCGGAGTTTATCAAAGATATTTTTTTACAGTGAAACACAATCTTTACCCACCTTGTAACACCTTTACTATTAGATATAGTCTTTACTCTCTTCTTACTGAAGCCAAAATTGAACCTTCTTGGTTTGGCTTCAGCAAAAGCCTTGACCGTGTCATCCATGTTCAATGATCAATGGATTCTCTGCTGAGTGGAGATGATTGCTAAGCCATTCAGTCTTTTTCTCAACATGGTGGAGTGCAGGAGATTTATGATTAACTTTAAAGAAGAGATGCTTCTTTCTCCTGAAGCATCAGTGATGGGAAAAGTCAAGGGTAAGCGCAGGCTAATGCTTAACGTCTTAAAAGACCAAGGCGCACCAGCAGGCTCAAGGTTATTGCACACTTCTTTGATGGGGTTCATATAGTTTGAAATTTTTTTTTGTTTTATTTGATTGTATTCTGTGGGTTTTTACTGTTTCAACTGCCCATTTTTGAACAAGCTTTTCTTGGATTCTGTATTTACTTTCAGTTGTTGTCTATGGTCAGTATTGTCTCCCCCTGCAGAGGAGAAGGACTGGTAGATGCTGGCTTAGGTAGACCAGTGAAAGTCTATTTAGGAGCTCACCGCATCTCAGTAGGAGGGACGAGATTGTTGGTTGATTTTGGAGCCAATGTATTTTGAGGGAAAACAGTTCATGAATTTTCACATTTCATGAATATGTCCTGTAGGTAGTTATTTGCTTTGGTTTTTTTCCATACTTTTCACCAAATAAACACGCTTGTACTGAATGTGCTGCTGTGGTTTGTCATCACTCTTTATTATAACTTACAACCTTGTCGAGCTGATCTACCCTCACTGGCTAGCCAAAGTGTGACAAACGCACAAAGGATGTCAGGTCGTTACACAGATTCTGTGCTGAGGACAGCATCTCTCCATCTTTTTTCTCTTCAGGATTGACAGTGAGTGCAGATAAGGCCTCAAGAAATTGGTGGTGTAGGGCATTTTTCCAGTGCCAGTGCAGCGCTACCACCTCGTGGTGATAGATTTTTCTCAGTGAGCTTTAGACGCCATTGTAAGACTGACCAGCACTGCACTAAGGGACTGACAAGGCACTGAAGAATGGCAAAAAGTCACAGACAACACAGAACACATGGCACACACAGCCACAACAGTGAATGGCTGTTGCACTGCTGCCATTTTTGTAAGATTGACCACAACAGTCTGCAATGTGCAGTTTTCATTTTTTAGCTCCTCACAAGCCTCTCCTTGAAGTGTCCTCAACAGTTATCTGAGATGGGGATCCCAGAGACGACACCTAGATCACAATGCGTTGCACAAGGGACAGTTATTTGTTGTGGCCAGTGACTGAGGTGCCGTCTATTATACAACTGCATCCTTTATTTTCTGTCCAAATAATGTAATAAGCTCATTCAGGATGATTTTACTAAAGAGGTGATCTTTGATCTCCCCTTTTTCAATCATTATAAGGTGTTTGCTCTTTACACCATCTTCACAGAAGCTCCAGTCATTCTTGTAGCACAAGCTGTTACCAATTATGGCAGATGAGCAATAACGAAATGTTCTATTTTGTCTATTTTCAATAGGTGACCTGATTGTTCAAAGACAAACTGACGTGTAATTAAACCAATCAATCATAAACAGGATAGAGATGGGGTCAGGTTTATTTCCATTACTCTGATCACAGTACATAAAGAAATTAAGCCTTGTGTGGTGTTCACGTTGTTGTTACTCTGTGGTCTGGTGGACCCAACACATTGTTGGTTTTTAAATCAATGCAGCCATAACAATTCATGTAAAAATACCAGGAGTTTAAAATATTTCAAGCACAGGCCAGCATAGGGTTCTTCTTTAGCAGCTGTAGCCAGTCAGCAGCCTGTCCATGTTGTCCACCTCACACACACACACACACACACACACACACACAAACACACACACACACAAACATATATACACTAACAGCAGGCCATGTAGGAGGAGAACAGAGAGAATGGACACAGCACCTCCACACTTTTATTCCCCACAGGTTCACCCCAACACCACATGTGTAATATAAATGTGTGGGGTGTGAAGAGTGTGAAGTCAATGAAAATGTGTTATATGTTCTTCACAGAAAATGAGGCCAAGGATTCTGGGGTTGAAATGATAATAATATTGCCTTTTTTTTCTTTTGGTAAACAGTGAAAATGGGTCCCACAGACCTGAACACCACACAAGGGTTAAAAATCTCTTTCCAAGTGAGCCCTGGCCAAGAAAGCAGCTCACGAAGAAAAATCACCACAATCAACAAAATCAAATCAGGTTCAAAACAAAATTGAAAACAAGAGCGAACAAATGATACAGTTTAACAATTACATTAATATCGCTCAAGGCAAATGAATTGCTCACATTTCAAATGTTTCTGCAGGTCATTCCATGTTCCATACTATCGGAACGTCTAGCTGAATGTAACTATGAGAATGTAAATTGTACCAAGACTTGTTTGTTGGCATGAATGCAGACAAATATGAAGGCAACTGAACAACAATCACTTTGTGGACAAAAATTATCCAGAGAATTTGTCTTCGCACTGAAAATGAAGGCCAACCAACCATGTCATAAAGTTCACAGTGATGAGTTGAATGTCAAGCGCCTGTTATATATAAATGCAGAATGATAAGCAGAGTCCAATGCATATAATGTTATCCCTGAAATGTACCTATAAAAATATCACTATAACCTGAAATTGGGTAAAAATTAAATAAGTAAAATAATTTGTGTTTATTTATTTTAGACAGTGTTGTACTTTAAATACCACAAGTCCTTCACTGTATGGTTTTCCCATATGATTGTGGTGATGTGCCCACACAGTGGTTTTCATGGTACCATTGCAGTGTTAGGTAATGGTGATATAAACACACTTGAGGACCCTGAAATAGTTCCGTAATGATGAAGTAACCTACTGATTCAAAGTGGCAGCAGTTGGTATCACTCTCTTTACCATCTCTGTTTAGCTCAGAACTTATTTGTTGCATTTTGGGGGAATCAGAAATCCGCCTGTGCTCAAGCACCTAACCAGATTAATCCACTGTGACTGTCTGGTGAGAATAGTGAATGCATATAATGCTTAACTGAAGATCACTGTTCAGGGTGTCAGCTAATGTTTTGATTAAGAGTAGACTTAAGTGTAGACTGATCCTATATGAGAAATCTATTGTGCACTCTCAGTGAATGCATATGTTTACCTGGATATGCTGAAGACTGGTGTGTGGTGTGTTCACATATCTTGTAGATGATGGGAAAGATTATTGAGCCGGTAACAATTCAAATGAAAAAGACAATGAGCGTTTTTCAGAGATCAGCTTCAGATTAGCGAGGTTGCTAAACGTTTTCAGGGGGTGCTTGAGCATCCCCCGGCACCCCCTAGTGCCACACCTGTTCACACACAGCTATCCAACAACAGTGCCCAAATTAATCTGATAACAGAGTTACAAGAAAAAACATTTGATTTGGTAACATTATTTAAAAATATCTGAGTTGATTTCCAATCACTTATGATGATGGTTATAGCTGTCTCAAGCAGGTGGAAATGGAACTAGAACTAGAAGTTCAAGTGAAGTTCCAGTTCCTGCTTGGGTCAGTTATAGTTTCTGAATTTGCATCATAAACATCCTTTTTCATTATTATTATGAAATGATGTAATCGCTTTTGGAATAATGCAGTTACATTTAAAAGTATGGCACAATTACAATAATACATTTAGACTACTATCACTGTTAAAAATCATTTGCTGTTTTAACTTAAAAAATGGTTGGCTTAATATATTTGAGTTCATTGAAGTTCTAATAGCACGTTAGCAGAACAATAATCTGTGTTCTACTTTCTGTTACCTTATTTGATGTTTAATTAATTGATAATATGTCACTAACCTTTTAAATAAAATCAGTGAGTGTGTTTACATGCCCTCAATAATCTGATCATAATCTGATATCTGCAGTTATCCGATTATTCAAATGGTCATGTAAGCACCATACTCTGATCTAGAAACCTGATTAAGAAATCCGATAAAGAGGCTGCATTTTAGCTCAGTAGTCAGATTTCTCAGTGCACGTAGACTCTTACTCTGATTTCTTTCAGATTTCTCAGTCTGCACATGTGCACTACAGTACAGCAAATAATCAAGCAGCACTGATGCAAAATGGCAGAAAAAAACACCTTTGGAGTGACACTAAAACCCACTGCTTTCTTGACAAAATTTAAGATTTCAATATTCTTCATCTTCTAGATGATGGTCATATTTTCAGGTAAAGTAGTGCAGTAGTTTTACATTATGTTTAGGTCACATCTTCTTCTGTGAGTTTATTGGCCAGTTGCAAAACAGAAATTTGATTATTGCCTAATTCATGTTGACCAGGAGTTTCCCTATTATCTGATTACTCAAGTGCATGTAAATACGTTGATCGAATTACTGACAAAATCAGATTTTCTACAGTTATCAAATTATTAAGTGCATGTAAATACACTCACTAAATTGTTTTTTTGTTTTTTGGTTTTTACAGTGAAAGGGTTAACATGATGTGTCCTTGTGCACCTGACTCAGTCTCTCCTTTTCTCTCACATGTTGTTCAAGTTTTAAGAAACACTGAATTATAATTTCTGTAATTATACATTTTTTAACACACAGAATGAGGCTAGAGTGCAGAGAAATGACAATGATTATATGTTTCAGAAGAGACACATTTCTTATATATATATATATATATATATATATATATATATATATATATATACTGCTCAAAAAAATAAAGGGAACATAATATATATATACAGTGGGTTGCAAAAGTATTCATACCCCTTGAACTTTTCCATATTTTGTCACATTACAACCACAAACATAAATATATTTCACTGGAATTTAATGTGAAAGACCAACACAAAGTGGTATACAATTGTGAAGTGGAAAGAAAATTATACATGAATCAAAACATTTTTTACAAATAAAAAACTAATAAGTGCGACGTGCAAAAGTATTCAGCCCCCCTGAGTCAATACTTTGTGGAGCCACCTTTTGCTGCAATTACAGCTGCAAGTCTTTTAGGGTATGTCTCCACCAGCTTTGCACATCTAGTGACTGAAATTCTTGCCCATTCCTCCTTGCAAAACAGCTCAAGCTCAGTCAGATTGGATGGAGAGCGTTTGTGAACAGCAGTTTTGAGATCTTGCCACAAATTCTCAATTGGGTTTAGGTCTGGACTCTGACTGGGCCATTCTAACACAAGAATATTCTTTTTTTTAAACCACTCCATTGTAGCTCTGGCTTTATTTTTAGGGTCGTTGTCCTGCTGGAAGGTGAACCTCCGCCCCAGTCTCAAATCTTTTGCTGACTCCAACAGGTTTTCTTCCAAGATTGCCCTGTATTTGGCTCCATCCATCTTCCCATCAACTTTGACCAACTTCCCGGTCCCTGCTGAAGAGAAGCACCCCCAGAGCATGATGCTGCCACCACCATATTTGACAGTGGGGATGGTGTTTTCAGAGTGATGTGCAGTGTTATTTCTCCGCCACGCATAGCGTTTTGCATTGTGGCCAAAAAGTTCTATTTTGGTCTCGTCTGACCAAAGCACCTTCTTCCACATGTTTGCTGTGTCCTCAACATGGCTTCTGGCAAACTGCAAACGGGACTTCTTATGGTTTTCTTTTAACAATGGCTTTCTCCTTGCCACTCTTCCATAAAGACCACATTTGTGTAGTGCACGACTAATTGTTGTCCTGTGGACAGTTTCCCCCACCTGAGCTGTGGCTCTCTGCATTTCATCCAGAGTCACCATGGGCCTCTTGGCTGCCTCTCTGATCAGTGATCTCCTTGTTCGGCCTGTAAGTTTAGGTGGACGGCCTTGTCTTGGCAGGTTTACTGTGGTGCCATACTCTTTCCATTTCCGGATGATGGATTGAACAGTGCTCCGTGAGATGTTCAAAGCTTGGGAAATCTTTTTATAACCTAAGCCTGCTTTAAACTTCTCCAAAACCATATTCCTAACCTGTCTGGTGTGTTCTTTGGACTTCATGATGCTGTTTGCTCCCCAATATTCTCTTAACCAACATCTGAGGCCGTCACGGAGCAGCTGTATTTGTACTGAGATTAGATTACACACAGGTGGACCCTTTTGAGTCATTAGCAGTCATCAGGCAACTTCTGAATGCAATTGGTTGCACTCAGGGAAAAGGGGGCTGAATACTTTTGCACGTCGCACTTATTAGTTTTTTATTTGTAAAAAATGTTTTGATTCATGTATAATTTTCTTTCCACTTCACAATTGTATACCACTTTGTGTTGGTCTTTCACATTAAATTCCAGTGAAATATATTTATGTTTGTGGTTGTAATGTGACAAAATATGGAAAAGTTCAAGGGGTATGAATACTTTTGCAACCCACTGTATATATATGTGTGTGTGTGTGTGTGTGTGTGTGTGTGTATATATTATAGCGCTTGTATAACATTAACATAGCATGTAGCTATCCGATTGGCACTGAACTGAGTTATACTGAATAGTTTTAATATGTTCATTTATGTGCTTCAAAGCCACTTAGTAGGATGGTATTCACTGTATTACTGTAATGTTTAGTTGAATGCTTGTTCTTATGAATTACAGTATACAGTAAATGGCAACTTTGGTGGGGCGTCAGCTTTTGGAGATAAAACTAATCTCACCACAAGTACTCCAGTAGCTTTATTGGTTGGTACAATATTAGAATAGTTGGTCCCACTTTATATTGTCTCTAATAATGGTGTAGTTACACATGAACAACATGAACAACATATGCAACACTGTAACTACTGATGATTTAGTCAGCGTTATAGATGGATTACAGAAGTACAGCCTATGTTATTACACATGTCTTTTAACTTCAGTTTTTCCTCATTGTAATTACACAAGCATAACTTCTGCAGAGGAACTTTGCTGGAGTGAAGCGTTAAAGTTACACTTTAAAATAAGTGGACAGTTCCTGTGTAGTTGCTATGTAGGTAATATAGATGCTGTTTTGGGTTTAATGCAACACATTAATGTCATAAAAATGACATTTTAATATAAGTGGATGTCTGCTGTACCGTCACATATACAGAATAGTTTAAAGCTGAAACTGGTTTGTCACAGCATTAGCAGCATAATTGCTAGCTAAATGTTTGGGAAACTGGCAGATAAAGTGCAAGTAATGTCTTAAAGTAAGTTATTATATACTTCCTTTTTTGAAAAAACTGAAAAAAAATGCTTGCAGTTATTACAATGTAACTACTTATATGTAACCCTTGTGTGTTTACTTGAGAGAGAATAGGCTGTCACAACTATTAAGATCCGCTTGTGTAACTACATGAGGTGTACTGCTGTAATCCATCTGTAACCGTGACTAAATTATTTGTAGTTACAGTGTTGCATATGTTGTTGACACACAGTTATTAGAGGCAATATAAAGTGGGACCGAATAGCTTCTAATGCAGTGGAGAACTAGTGTAAAATAAACTGATTTACCCACAAACAAACAGAGAAGTGATTGTACTCACACGAAACATAGTTCGATGTTGGAAGCTACCAGAGTAGGAAAAAAAGGGCAAAATAATTCCACGTTTGACTGAACCCTACTTATATTGACATCATTCTCCATCTTATCAGTAAATCTTAAACGCTTTCATGTGCAGGGAGAGAGTAATAGAGCTGAGATACCGAGGAAGAACTAAAATTGAGTTTTTCTTCACACTCTCCTGGTCCAAAAAAGATTACGAGGGGGAGAAAATAGGTTAAATGAGGCAGATTATAGACTAAGAGGACATACATCTGAGCTGAACATTCACTGATGGGTTTGGACGTTTCATCTATTTGCACAAGGCATTAGGTTTGACCCAGTCCTCCCTGTCATATCAGCGGTGACGCAGTCTTTGTCCTGTTTAGTTCATTCAAATCTGGCCCAGAGTAGTAATGATGGGTGCAGAGAAAAATGGAAAATGGAGTTTTGCTTTCTATCACTATATAAAAGAAGCATGACGCTGTCATCATTGGTGGATGCACTGTAATTGCTTCTTAGCCTGTGTGTGGCCACATTACTGATTTGTTTAATCAGACTCACAATAAAACATAACTAGAAAGTGAGGTATTGAGGGGGAGGGGGCAGGTGTGGTGTCCAAAATAACTGAAATTCTACTCATAGGCCACTTTAGCAGAAACATCTACCATTTAGGTACATTTTGGTTTACAGTTACTGACTGAAGAGCATCTGTTGCTGCACAATTCATCAACTCCTCTTTACATCATCCATCAATGGAAATGGACCACCAAAGTACCTCCATTGACCAAATATTGTTAATATAATAGGAATTCCATCATTTGCATGAATAATTTCATTTACTAGTGTTACAATAAGCAAATTTCATGATATGATACATATTGCCTTTTTTCATCATGATACATTTTCAATACAGGTTTAGAAACATAATGTATTGAAGTGACTGGCATATTGTAAAATATAAATGAAAAAGAAAAGAAAATTGCGATATCTATGTCTATATGAAAGTAAGCAAAAAATGTAAACTGTAAAAGTAAACTGCGAGGCTCTATTTCAAAGGATTTTAAAAGTTAATTTATATTCAAATGTTGTGTTTCTACATAAAGAGTGGCCCTTACCTTTTGGTCAAAATGAATGAGAGAGGTTTTTGTAACGTGGTTCAATCAATCCCAGGGATCCAGTTCTCTCTACAGCCAAGTAGTGGTGCAAATCAGAAGCTGTAAACGTCCAGGTGAGTTCATTGTTTTGGCCCTTGTTAATGGAGTGCTACTCCATTTAAGGTGCAATGGGAACATTTTTAACTGTAGCTTTTTCTTTTATTCTCGCTTCCTGAAAATTTGGGCATTCTCTTCCCAAAAGAGGTTGCAGAGTTGAAATGGAATGGGTATTTGATACTCGCATTGAGCAGTGTCAGCACATTGTCACCATTTGAGCAACTTCTCTTTGCCCATTATGGCTGGGCTCTTTCCTATGCCATTTCAAGCATGTTGTCTATTCAACCATCCAAGGTAGCCTAACCAATCCTGTTTTTTGTTGTTGTTGTTGTTGTTGTTGTTCTAAGAGCTGCCCAATGACGTTTTTTATGTTCATGATTATCACTTTTAAGAACATCATGTTAAATAAAACTTGAAATCCTGGAATCATCCACTTGACAGATAATCTAGTCACATTAACATTCAGTAAAGTGAATAAAGCTTTTCATGCTGATAAATAGAAAGTCTCAACCTCATCTAAATGGACTGGACTCAATTTTCATTCAGCTCTGGAAGCTATTATTCATAAGGGTTTTCTTTGGAGGCAGTTGTTTCTGAACTATTCCTGACTAGTTTCTCTCAGTTTTCAGTCAGCATTAGCTGTTCATCATTTTGATAAAGCATAACTGTTGGTGTCTTGTTTAAAAACAGGGAGAGTGACAGACCTTTAAAATGATGTTGACTGTGATTAACGATTTCTCTGTTAATAAATCAAATGGACTATTTGGTTTTACCACCCTGCAATGGACTGGTGACCTGTCCATGATGTGTCCAGCCTTCCACCCAATGACTGCTGGGGTAGGCTCCAGCTTCCCCATGCGAGCCAGAAGGATAAGTGGCTTAGAAGATATTAACTTAAAAGTAATGAGTAATGAGATTTTTTTTTTCCCAGTATGTAATGAATACAGCAATCCCATTACAGCTTGAGAGAGTGCTTAGGCATTTGTAATAGGCTGCTTTTTTGAGTAACTAACTTTAAATTAACACTCACACGTGTAATTTACAAAAATGATTCTTTTCAGAAGCATCCATTGAAAGGTTCTTTAGGAAACCAAAAGTGGTGCGCTCTGACAACAAAAGTTTTTTTTTTTTTCAGCTTTTAATGTTATTGCATGAAAATAAATGGGATAAGAGGACATGTATAATGGAGGAAAGTAGATAAAAAAGCAGAAATGGACTCTTTTTGACTCATTTTTTCGAAGGTTAAATAGGGACAAAACAGTGGAAAGTACCACAAACCATGCATTATTTGTGATCTTTGGTGATAACTTCAAATCACATATGCAGACAGACTTGTAGAAGTAGCTGCAGTGAGCAAATCTAATGGCTCTCAACTAGATTACAGAGAGCACACACACACACACACAAGCAATGCACATAGCCTTACACCCAGATGCACATACACCTCCTATAACCAATTATCTCTCTCCTTTTCTTTGTTCTCTTTGTGTCACTCTCATTTTCTCTCAATCTATCCGTCTTTCTTCCTCTCACATCAAATTAGGCAACCGTCTTCTGGCGGTGCTCTGTAAACCGCATTATTCTGTCACACACAGAAATGAGAAATTAAGCAAAAGAAGTGGCAGAGTATCATGAACCATTCTGTAAGGGAAGAGAAGAGCAGTGCCGTTTGCTTTTTAAGTCACGTTCCTCTTCCGCCAGGCAATAACTCGATTAGATCTACACATCAGAGTCGATGCCGAAGCTGACTTGGATTTTGCCGAGAGTTGAAAACATCAAAATTGAATCCCTGCCTGTGTTTTCACATAAAAAAGGTGGGTTTTGAACTATGTTTCGGTGTTTTTTTATTCTTTTTTCTTCCCTGAATTTACAATAAGTTTAAAAAATTCAGGGCATTTTCATCATGAAAAATAGATCAAATCACCAAAGTGTGAGAGGATTGACAGCTGGTAGAATAATTTACTTTTGCTAGGAGATTTTGTTCATGAACGTGCCAACACTGTTAAAAATGAAGATGTCAAAAGGGGTCTTTGGAGAACCTTTGGTTCCATGAAGAACATTTCAACGAAGGACTATTTCAAGAATGATTTTTGTGTGAAATGTGTGGGTGAAGCATCTTTTTTTGCTTCTTTATGTTAACTAGTTTTCTCGTTATTGCCAATTTCTCCCACTTGCTAACGTGTCCCCCAGTGCATAATGACGCTAAGCTGGGAGGGTGAAGTCTAGCACATACTTCCTCTGATACATGTGACACCTACTCAGTATACTTGAAGGAGAACAGTAACTTCTGGTTCTGTTATGTGAGCTATCGAATGCCCACAGTCAGGCGCATGCACAGACAGATCCCAGAGGATGCTCGAATCCCTGCTTTTTCACTCTAAAAACTGTACAAGCGCCCCCTTGGTCAGTGTGTGAAGTCATTTTGATTTATAAGGCCATACTTCTAATTCCTTTTAAGTTAAGTCATGCTTGGCCAGGGAATAGAGTTCTGATGAGTCTGAAATGTACAGCTTTATGAAGAGGGGGGGCTGTGTGTGGGTTCATAACATTAACCTACACAAGAAGCTTCTGTCACCTTGTGAAAGAGTTAAAGCTACATTAACTGATTTGCCTCTATTGTACATTATATCTGCATTTCTTTACTGTTTCTGCCTAGAAACTGCTAGCATGCCCATCCATTTCCATCCATTTTCTAAGCCGCTTCTCCGTCAAGGTCGCGGGGGGGCGCTGGAGCCTATCCCAGCAGGCATCGGGCGGAAGGCAGGATACAGGCCCATGCATCCAAATAAATCCACGGCATATTTTTCACATGCTATGTGTGCACATGACTGATGTGAAAGGCTGTGTTTTAAAAGATGCACAAGGCTTCATTTACCGTTGGAGCTCATCCACAGCTCCAGTAGCTTCTTAACCCAAAGATGCTTCCATTGCTAAATGGTAGAGCAATCGTCACATTAAACAATCCCTCTACCAGATAAGATGATCTTAATACTATAAAGCTCTTAGTAAACCAGATTGATAGAGGCATATTATTATTTTGGTTAATCAGAATAACAACAAAAAACGTGACTGATGTGTGACCTTTTCATGCTTTTCTTGTTTGAAATGTTTGTTTGTGACCCAAATTAATACAATATCTCGGAATGTTTAGCTTGGTAATAAGTCGTAATAATAATAACTCTCTAAACCATGTTTTTATTGTTGTAATAAAACATTCATTTGTGCAAGCCTCTGTGGCACCTTTTAAATAAAGTTGCATCTCAGAGATTCATAGTAGTTAGGCAGCATAGATGCCTAGCGTCACACTGAGAGATGGGGGAGAGGGAGGCCAATTATGGAAACTCTCAGTCTCTTCATGACACAGCCAATGTTTAGATAGTTGTTTGAGAGCCTAAGAACTTCACCAATTTCCAGAACCTCCTCATCTATACCAATTAAAGATCTTATGTTGAACCATATGTTGAAGCCAAGAGGAATTTAGGAGGCTTTGTTTTCATGCTGGGAAAGTTGGAACAGACTGAGTTGTAAGCACTTATTCCAGTCTCATTGTCACAAAAGAAAGCCCTATTTTATGAAAATCTGCTCAAGAAACAGAAACAAGCACTATGCTAATCAATACTACAGGATGGAGTATAATAGATCATGCTGTGGTTAAGTAACAACAACAATCAAGCATTATAGCCGTTAGTGTTTTTCTTCATCACTTGCTCCAGAGCATCTATAAGGCTTAAGTTGTGTTACAAGGTATGTAGCGTGTTGTGATGTTTGGTGGACATTTTGATGGACATTCAGAAACTTCTGTTTATGCACCCATGTGCTTGTCAGGGTTTTGGCGAAGCTGCCATTACTTTGTTAAGTGTTAAGCCCATGTTCACTAGCAGGTTAGTAAGAACACTGTCTAAATATGAGCTAAACCCACGAGAGGAGGCCCTATTCCACATTTTCCTTGTATTTTATTTCCCCACTCTGACGTCCTTTTACACCATTTTCATAATTTTTCTAATGTCTTTTCACATCTTTCTTCATTATTTTGAATTAAAGAGACTGTTTTTGTTAATCATGAATGTAAATGACCTGTGTTCTGATGCCAGCTGCTCTGCATTGTGCCTCATTCAGAAAACCATAAATGTGCATTTAACACCACTCTTATCCCTTCAATGCAAATGGGGAGGTTAAACTGCTGTAGTCTGAATGTGGAGGTCAAATGCAATTGTGTTTGTGCGTAGTTGCATAGACGGACCGTTTGGACTGGAGAATGATGGGTATGTTTTGAAAAATCTTCCAGATCTAATTTCAAAAAGCTAGGTAAATTCAAATTTCCATTCTGTGGACCATTTTAAAGAGATTATGGAATTAATCCCTTTTAACAATGCTTTCATTTATTGACATAAACAGTTATTTTAGAGATTCTCTTGATACACACAGTATGAAGCGACTTAGACATGAAAGAAACATAATCCAAAAATAGAGCGTTCATAGCTTGAACTTTGAATTTATTTATAGCACTTCTGTTCAGACAACAACAGGATGTCATTATCATTTGAATGTCAATATGCTTTAAAGTACATTGCACTTCAGTAGGCCTGTTACTTTGGGCTTGGAGGCTCTGTACTTTCTTCTGAGCCTTGAATAAAGCACATCTTCTCGTGACTGTTTTATTCGTTCTCAGCCTACTCTCATTCTGAGTGTTCGTTAAAGTTTTAATTGGTGTCTCACCAACCTAGACTCTCTGGAGTTGGCAGTGGAGTGGAGGATGCTGGCAGAGTTGCTGTGCATTATGGACACTGTCTCACACCAACACAGTGACACAGTGACATTGTGCTCAATCATTGAAACAGCTTTAGAGCTCGATTAATCCAGCCACAGTGCAATAAAGAGCAGTTCAGGAAGTCTTTCTTATCACCTGCCAGCAGACTTTACAGTCTGTCTGTCTGTCTGTCTGTCTCTCTGTTTGTCTGTCTGTCTGTCTGTCTATCTATCTATCTATCTATCTATCTATCTATCTATCTATCTATCTATCTATCTATCTATCTATCTATCTATCCATCCATCCACTCTTTGCCTTTATTGCATCTTTTTGGAAAACTTGCTTTCAGTTTTTCACCGAATACAAGGATATTTTTCCATACCTCCAAAGTTCAGTCTTAGAAGTTGGTTGCATTTTCTGCATCTTACAGTCCAAGTAATCCCGACAGACATTCAGTGATGTTGAGGTCTGGACTCCGGGGAGGTCAGTCCGTTGTTAGGTATACCAGCAGCTTTTTTGAGTTGAAAAAATGTCATATTTGTTTATTTCCTTTTCTCAGTATCAGTTTCTTGTCAGCCACACATCCTTTCAGACTGAATATTGTGGTGTCTTCTCACAGTGGAAGCATGGACAGAAATACATGTTTTCAGATCTGAAACAAGAGCAGAACTTAATTTTCTCTCAAATATGAAAGCTGTAAGTGCTGTTTATCTGATGGGGCAGTTTTGATGGTCTACTAGCTCTTGTACAGCTGTTAGGAGGCCTTTAATACATTTTGAGCTCTTTTAAAAATAACTTTTGGAAACTCCTGGGTTTTTTTTTCCTGTATTTTTCCTCAACTATCCCTTGCCTATTGCAGTATCTGGTATCTAAGCTCTTCAGAAATTTCTCCTGAAAAACTAATAACTTGTACTTGTGTGTTTTCACACCTTGCCTGTTTAGCTCTAAAGAAAAAAGTGTTCAGCTATTGATTCTAGTTCAAATTAAGCAAAATGAAGCAAGAGATGTATGACTGAGTCACCCTGGAATAAGAGTTTACAGTGTGATATAAGTGCTAGTGTGAACCCAAATGAACATGTCAGCTGGTTGCTTATCAAGCCTGATCTTTTCATTTTGTTTCAGGTGATTCAACGTCGAGAGGACGGGTCTGTAAACTTCTTCCGAGAGTGGGATTCTTACCGAGATGGATTTGGCAAGATCACTGGGGAACACTGGCTTGGTAAGTTTGAATTGGCTTGCATACATTTCCATGAAAAAATACATATATATCAAAACTGTCTGGACCAAACCATGTATCTCTATTTTTTTGTCATATTGCATTTTACACTGTTTTAAAATTTCCTTATGAATGGCCCGAGACAAATTACTTAACCCATAACCTCTGACTGCCATGACAAACAGCTTTTTAAAAATAATTATGTATTATAATACATGTTGGACATATGAATTTCTACATCCTCACATTGTTTGAAAACAGCTGTATAAAACTGTTTGTTTGTGCGTGCCTGTATGCTGTTGAGAAGCTGCAAGTCGACTTGATCATCTGTCTCTTTTATCTTTTTGTATTCAGAATCTCTTTTATGTGCTGACCAACTCTGGCAGCAAAATTGATGCTGGCTTTATTGCATTACAATATGCAGCATTTTCCTTCTTTTATTTTGCTTTTTTCTTTTTTTTTTCCTTTGTAAAGAATGAGTCATGGCCTGTTAAAAAAGTGACCATTTTCCCTGTTAGAAACCACAGGGGAAAATGTCTTTTCCCCTTTTCTTTTCATGTAATAAACTAGATTTTTTTTCTCTTTTTGTGGACTGGACCTTCTTTTGACAGTTGGAGGGCTCTAATCAAGCTCTTAACCCTGCAAAGAGGTTTAAACAGGGTGACTGTACCCTGTGCGCACGTGTGTGTGTGCATAGATGGATGAGTAGAGATGACAGGCCTTTCGGCCTGTATCAGGATGAATGGCGTGAAGAATGCCGGAAAAGAGACGAGTGGGAGGGGAGGGGTCAAGAGGACAAAGAGAAGGGAAAGATTTCTGGGGACACGGAGGGTCCACAGGAAGTGAGGATAGAAAAGAATATGTCTCAACAAACACCCCCACACGCACATGCCCAGATTAGCTTGGCAATGGTCAGCCATTGCGGCCAGTGGTGACATTCTGCTTTTCCAGGATTGAAGCTTTTCTTATTGCTCCTAGGTCCTCCATGTCTTAAATCTTTTTATATATTGTTTTGTTGTTTGTTACTCATAGGTCAACTCTCAGTTCATACAAGTTAAGAAATTTGGTCAAAAGTGTGAATTCTAATGAAGCCAATGGGTTTATTAGCAAAGAGGCAATGAGTCACAGTTGCTTTTTCCACAGTTAAGGGGTTGTTAGGCACCGTGTGAAGCAATTTTTTTTTGTAAACAGCAATAATACATTTCATTCCCCTCTGCAATCTTTAATAGATTTAAAAGAAACGTTTAAAAACTGGTTCTTAAAATGAAACCAAAAGTGGTTCTATTTTATTTCCCCAAAGAACTGGCAATGTTTTTGAACAGTGTACATGTCTACCTATCTTCAGTAAATTAAGCATATCTGATCTGAATGCTCTGGATTGACTTTGGTAGTGGACAGTTTGGAGAACGGTCAGACTGCTCGAAACAGCTTTATAGTGACCTGCACATACTTTGTCTACTGTCCAAACTGCAAACTGATCACTAACCCCACACTGATTAAATTTGATGGCCCTAAATGTAAATGTAGTGTATTATATAGCAATGTAATTAATTATTTTATAAGCTACACCATGTAAGATTTGGGGATTTGGTGGAAATGTGGAAATGTGTAATTGCATGCAACACACTCAAGTGTGCTTTGGATCTCTTCCTCATGCAGATGAATCTGATGTTTGCCATTGTGTTGAAAGAGCATTCAAAGAAAACTCAAAACTTGGTGGATGTTATGGGATTGTAAGTGAATGCAAGTGAATGATCTACTATTGTTATCACATCTTTAGTATAATGCTAATTTTGCATTTGTGACCTACACATCGAGCTGGACATTCTTTTTGAGTCTGTTTGTGAGATGTTGATGTGTGAAGGCATTTGCTGTGGTTAGAAAAACTTATTTCAGGCTTTACAGAGTGACTCACAGCATTGCACACACACACACACACACACACACACAGACACACACACACACACATTTTAGTCTTGTTTTCCTTCAAGTAATCTAACCTAATGCAAATCAAATGTATAGCAAGCAACTCTAAACTTCTTAGGTCATAAAAAAACACCCCCACATACATGGCCAGATTTGTTTGGCGATGGTAACCTGTTGCGTCTGATGATGAGTCTGCTTCTCCAGCGTTGGCGCTTTCCTTTTAAAACTCTGACTGTGGCCATTGAGGCACACTGCTGTTTACCGCCGTGCTGTGTGAAGTATTAGTTTTGGCGTAGGTGGTGCAGTCCTGATCATGCTTCTCCCCAGACACCTCTATGTTTGTGATTCTTCTCTTCCCGTTTCTCTCCCTGCTGATGATGCCCAGTAGAATACTCGGTGGTGTCACCATCCAGAGTGGGCGGCTCAGCCTGTGCATCTTCAAATGTTGTCCCCAGCTGATCTATATGCTGCTGTTTCTGGCTCCCCATCTGGACCAACAGCATAGGTGTAATTGACCATGCAGGATTTTCTAGGCAATATGATTTTAGAGCATTTCGATGAGATGATCAAGGCGGCAGAAGTTGCCGCTGGCTCACTGTGAACTTTCAGAACTAAACAGTTTCATGAATTACAGTAAGGGAGGATGGTGACGCCAAGGTTACACCAAGGACGTTGAAGAGGATGACTCCAGCAACATGAAAAGATTCATGTTTCGTGACTGCGATAAAAGATAGTCATGTAGAACTTGATGATATGGCCAAAAGTCTTATCTTAACAATGATGACAACACAAACAGTAATAATAATAATAATAATAATAATAATAATAATAATAATAATAATAATATTATATAGTGCCTTTTCAAAGGTCAAGGTCACTTTTCAGAGCATCCAAAACAGGCCAGCAAAGCCACCAACTGTGAAACACAAGGGTATTGAGATTGTTTGGGGTTTATTATGCTGCAGCACTCTGATTGTGAAGAGCAGCATTAGGAGGCGTCATATTTGGGGCTGTTTGTGTTGCAGCATGGAAAGAACTGGGGAGTCAGGGTTGAACACTTGAGTGGTGTGGACATGCCAAGGAGGCCTACGTCAGCAACTAACTTAAAGAGCTATGTTGGCATTCCAACCGTCTGTGAATGGTAACACTGTGTCCAGTACAGCTCAAGCTAGTTGAGTTCCAATCAAACATTACAGTATCATGAAGAAAACAGAACAAGAAGGAGGATATAAAGGAAAGCAAACAAGACAATGAGCATGTACAGTAATTGCGGTAATAATAGTAAAAGTAACAAAGCATCATAAGGAAAAAGCAAAATAAAGACAGTAAAGTATTTTTTTTTATTTAATATGTCAAGTAATGGGTAGTTGATGTAACTTAGAACTCTTGCAGCTGAGTTGAATATATATATATATATATATATATATATATATATATATATATATATATATATATAAGAATAGAAGTACAGTGATCAAGAGGAGAAGTGATAAAAGCATGGCCTAGTGCTTTAGCATCTCAGTCTCAGAAGACATGCAGTACTGCAAAGATGAAAATATGATTTTTTTTTTTTTAAGGCTGGCAGGTTTATATGAGATGTTAAAGTTAGCAAATGATCAAAATTACGGACGAACTGAGAAGACTTCACAATATCACAGACAAAATTCGATATCTTAGACAGCACAGACCTGGGGGCAACTAGCATTACATTTTTCTTAGCATTCCATTTATAATTTAATTATTAATTCCTATATGCATTTCCTAATAATGAGCTTGAAGTCTGAAAAGTATTCTGAACCCTGAAAGAAACCGAAGGCCTGCTTTTATGTAAGCCACAAATATAGTTAGCTATACTGTGTCAGAAGAGTTTCATTACAAGACATCCTGCATAAATCCTGTAACAAAGAATATCAGCTGGCACATAATGCAAAACAAATTTATATTTATGTACTAAAGGTGGTGTAAATGAAAATATTGCATCAATATGTTTCAATATGTCCTGGTAAGCACACTTTCAACAATGTATACTATTACAAAAAAAGAAGTTTTCGGAAAGTGGTGTATAATAAAAATGCATATTGGAAAGGAACCCCATTTGTAACATCTTAGTCATAACAAAACAGAATCTCTAAAATGCTCAGTTTTAGAAAATAGGGGAAATGTCTTCACTTCAATTTAGGACTGTTCTAGCAGTCAGTCTAGCATTATTTGATTGGTTGTTTGGTGTACACTGTAGCAGGCATTTTCAAATGGCTTTAACACTCTGCTAACTGTCTGTTTGTGCTGTTGTGAGTGAATGGCTAGACTTCCACATGACACACTGTAACGGTGTGGAGCGATGAGGTGGACACACGTGCTGAGAAAAGCGAGATTTATTGAGGGCAAATCCGTAATAGGGTTGAGACGGTCCAAGGTCAGAGAGCCAAAACGGAGCACAGGAGAGACAGACATAATGAAAGAAATGCAGGAAAACCACAATGGGGGCTGGAATAAACAAACAGCACAAGAATACAACACACTTCAAACAGTACATCCAACAAAGACCAGCACTAGACTAAGGAAAACACAGGGCTTAAATACAACAGGGATAACGAGAGTTCACGAGACACAGGTGGAAAACAGGTGGGAACAATCAAGGGTGGAGCACATGGACATGTAAACAGGCACACAAGGAAGACTGGGAGGGGCCATTCATGACACACACAGCAACACTTTGTCTACTAAATTAGAAGTGGATTAAGTTTCAAAGCTTTGGTTCTGACAGGAGATTTAGGAGCCATTTTGCATAATTATTTTGTCACAAACACCTCAAATGTGCATTGTCAATGTCCAGAAAATATTATTGTTATCATTTTAGCTCCCAGGCCTTTGACGAGCTGGTAGCTTGGTGAACACAGTTTTGTTTTAGGAACATCCTTCTCCTACTGAAGGACACTGCAGAGTGGTTTAAATGGGGTGATTATGAGTTTGTGTGTGTGTGTGTGTGTGTGTGTGTGTGTGTGTGTGTGTGTGTGTGTGTGTGTGTGTGTGTGTGTGTGTGTTTGGAGGGATGAGCAGAGATGACAGGCTTTTCTGTGCATTTCAGAATGAATGGAGTGCAGGGTGCCAGAAAATAAGGGTGTCTGGTAGAAAGAGAGAACAGAGGGAGGAGAAGGAACATTCAGGATTTAGACAGAGCTGAAAGGACACAAGAACTAAAGAGTACATGATAAACATGAATACATAGTCAGATCAAATCAAATTTCACTCAACATCCAGAGTTCTCAGAGCCGTCAGAGGGGTTAGAATCCAACAGATTATTTTGGATGGTTTCCATTAGGTCAATTACTTTTAGGTCAATAATGTACATTTTTAGGACCAAGTGAATTATTTTCCAGTTAATTATTTAATAAATGGGTGACATATATCACATTTTGCTGTCTATTTAACATATTTACAGGGAGTGCAGTAAGTGATAAAAGCATGTTCTACTGTATCTCTTTTCATGTTTCACATTTATAACCCCCAAAAGTCTAAAAGTGTCTGCTAGTCTGACTGTCCCATTGAATATGCAAAATAAAACTCAAGAGGTTGGCATGATTTAATGTTTGAAACCTTTAATATCATAACATGTTGCAAAGTTTGGCTAAGTTTAAAATAGTCAACTCTGATTTCATCAAATCTCATGCAGCACAGCCAACATAAAAAAATAAAAAATAAAAAAAACATTGAAAATTTTTATAAGAAAGCCTAGGAAGGGCACTGCATCATGAAGACTGAAGTGAAACTGACCTTCAAGGTGCTGTGTCAAGGTCGAAAGCCCTTTCACAAATATTGCGTCATGGTTTGATTAGATTTTTGTTTTTAGATTTTTGAGTCATGGTTCAGTTTACCAAGGCAAGTGGTGTGACCCCAAGACAACCATAATAACCATTAAAATACGTATCTGATGGCTTTGGTGGATGCAGTGTGATTGCTATCTATCAGAATGAATAGTGTATATATTAAAGTTTGGTGGAGGAGGGATAATGGTCTAGGGTTGTTTTTCAAGGTTTGGGCCCCTTACTTCAACTGAAGGGTAATGTTCATCCTATAGCATACAAGTACATTTTAGACAATTATTTGCTTTCAATTTTGCTTGAAAACAGTTTGGAGAAGGCCATTTCCTGTTCCTGTATGACTATATCCCTGTGCACAAAGACATGGTTTGACAGGTTTGATGTGGAGGAACACCAGTGGCCTGTCCTTAACCCTCCACCATCCATCCATCCATCCATCATCATACGCTTATCCAAGTCCAGGTTGCGGTGGCAGCAGCCTAAGCAAAGAGGCCTCCCTCTCCCCCAACCACCTCCTCCAGCTCTTCCGGAGTGATACCAAGGCGTTCCCAAGACAGTCGAGAGATATAATCCCCAGTCTTCCCCGGGGTCTCCTCCCCATTGGATATGTCGGGAACACTTCCCTAGGGAAGCGTCCAGAGGCCATCCTTACCAGATGCCCGAACCACCTCAACTGGCTTCTCTTAATGTGGAGCAGCGCCTCTACTCCAAACCTCTCCCGAATTGCCAAGCTTCTCACCTTATCTCGAAGTGAGAGCCCAGTGACCCTGTGGTGAAAGCTCATTTCAGCTGCTTGTATCCACGATCTCGTTCTTTCGATCACTACCCAAAGCTTGTGACCATAGGTGAGAGTCGGAATGTAGATTGACCGGTAAATTGACAGCTCTGCCTTCTGGCTCAGCTCTCTCTTCACCATGACGGACCGGTATAGGGTCCGCATTACTGCAGACACTGCACCAATCTGCCTGTCAACCTCTCGCTCCATCCTTCCTTCACTCGTGAACAAAATCCTGAGATATTTAAAATCCTCCACTTGGGGCAAGAATTCACTCCCGACCTGGACAGAGCATTTCACCCTTTTCCGACTGCGGACCATGGTCTCAGATTCAGAGGTGCTGATTTTCATCCCAGCCACTTCACATTCGGCTGCAAACTGGTCCAGAGAGAGCTGGAGGTCCCCGCCTGATGATGCCAACAGGACCACATCATCCGCAAAAAGCAGATATGAAATCCTGAGGCCACCTTGGAACACCCTTCACCACTTGGCTGTTCCAAGAAATTCTGTCCATAAAAGTTATGAACAGAATCGGTGACAACGGATAGCCCTGGCGGAGTCCAACCCTAACTCGAAAACAATCTGACTGCCGGCTATACAAACCAAGCTCATGCTCCATTTGTACAGGGACTGAATGGCCCGTAACAATGAGCCCCTTATCCCCTACTCCCAGAGCACTCGCCACAGGATTCCTCGAGGGACGCAGTCAAATGCCTTCTCCAAATCCACAAAACACATGTGGACTGGTTGGGCGAACTCCCACGCACCCTCCAGGACCCTGGTGAGGATAAAAAGCTGGTCCAGTGTTCCATGACCAGGGCGAAACCCGCATTGTTCCTCTTGCAGCTGAGATTCGACTATCGGTCGGACTCCCTTCTCTATTACACCTGCATAGACCTTACCAGGTAGGCTGAGAAGTGTGATCCCCCGATGTTTGGAACACACTCTCTGGTCCCCTTTCTTAAAAAGAGGGACCACCACCCCGGTCTGCCATTCCAGGGGGACCATCCCAGATGTCCACGTGATGTTGCAGAGGCGTGTCAGCCAAGACAGCCCTACAACATCCAGAGCCCTCAGGAATTCCAGGCCAATCTCATCCACCCCCGGTGCTCTGTCACCAAGGAGTTTTCCAACTACCTTGGCTACTGCAGCCCGAGGGATTGATGGACCCTTGTGTAAGTATTCCTTCCAATGTCCAATGAGGTCCCCAGTCAAAGTCAGCAGCCCCCCTGCCCCACTGTATACAGTGTTGGTCGGGAACCGCTTTCCTCTCCTGAGGTGCTTAAAGGTTTGCCAGAACCTTTTTGGTGCCTGTCGATAGTCTTTCTCCATGGCCTCACCAAACTCCTCCCACACCCGAGTTTTTGCCTCAGCAATTGCAGAAGCTACGACCGCTTGGCCCTTCGGTACCCATCTTTTGCCTCCCAAGTCCCACAAGCCAACCAGGCCTGACAGGACTCTTTCTTCAGCTTGACGGCTTCCTTTACCCGAGGTGTCTGCCACCGGGTTCGGGGATTGCTGCCATGACAAGCATCTACAACCTTGCGGCCACAGCTCCGATCCACTTCCTCCCTCAGTATGCGGTCAAAGCTTTGTCAGATGTGGGAGTTGAAGATCTTTCAGGTAGGTTCCTCTGCCAGATGTTCCCAACAAACCCTCACAACACGTTTGGGTGTGCCAGGTTTTTCCGGTATTTTCATCATTTTCACTGCCATCTCATCTAACTCACCAATAAGCACTAAACTCCAATAACAAAACACCACTCTGGTTCAGATCGGAGAGGCCGTTCCTCCCAATCACACCCTTCCAGGTCTCACTGTCATTGCCCATGTGAGCGTTGAAGTCACCCAGCAAGACAATGGAGTCCCCATAGGGGGCACGTTCCAGTACCCCCTCCAGGGTCTCCAAGAAGGCCAGGTACTCCGAACTGCTGTTCGGTGCATAAGCACAGACAAGAGTCAGAGCCCATTCCCTGACCCAAAGGCACAGGGAAACAACCCTCTTATCCCCCAGAGAAAACCACAATGTACAGACACTGAGCTGGGGAGCTTTGACTATGCCCACTCCTGCCTGACGCCTCTCACCCTGGACAACTCCAGAATGGAATAAAGTCCAACCCTTCTCTTGAGAGTCTGTTCCAGAGTCCCTGCCATGTGTTGAGGTGAGCCTAACTATATCTAGTTGGTATCTCTCAGCCTCATACACTAGCTCTGCCTCTTTCCCTGCCAGAGAGGTCACGTTCCATGTTCCGAGAGCCAGTTTCAGTAGCTGAGGATCGGAACACCAAGGCCCCCGCCTTCAGCTGCCACCCGATCCACATTGAACCGGACCCCCATAAGCGCCTCTCCCAAAGTTGGTGGGTCCATGAGAGAGTGGTCCCATGTAGCTCATTGAGGCTGAGCCCGGCCGGGTCCCAGGCCCAGCCACCAGCCGCTCTCCGAGGAGCCCCTTCCCCAGGCCTGGCTCCAGGGTGAGGCACAGTAACCCTAATCCAGGTGAGGGAAACTGGGTCCTACTCGTCTCCATCATGTGGGGTTTTTGGATCATTTGGGGTTTTTGGATCATTTGGACCATTTGTCTGACCTTACCTGGGACCCGTTTGCCTTGGGAGACCCTACCAGAAGCTTTCTCCCCTGACAACATAACTCCTAGGATCATGTAGGCATGCAAACCTCTCCACCACGGTAAGGTGGTGATCCAAGTAGACACCTTTGTGATAAACTAGAGCTTTGATTGTGAGCCAGGCCTTCTTATCCAACATTAATGCCTGACTTCACAAATGCTCTTTTGACCTGAATGGCCATAGATTGGCACAGACACACTCCAAAATCCTGTGGAAATCCTTTTCAAAAGAGTCAAGGTTGCTAAGGCTGCAAAGTGGGGTAACTCCATATAAGTGTCCATGGTTTTGTAATGAGATGTCCAACAATTTCATACAGGTGTGATGGTCAGGTGTCCACCTACTTTTGGCCATATAGCATATATGGTTTCACCTCTTCAATAGGAAGAAAAAAATGTATCTCTGATGATGCTGCTGGGATTAGAATGCTTATATAAACTCTCTAGCTTTTTGAAATTTGCTTCCCTGATGGGTTTGTTATGTAGGAGTACAGTTGCATGCTGTAGCCATAGTTATCAGCCACCTTCCACACCATTAACCATTGGTCTGTGGCCAGAAACTGACCACTGATAAAGGGCTGGAGGACAGCACACTCATACTATGCATGACAACAATCCACAGTTACTAACTGTCCACCAGCAATATGGAGCTGCAAGGTACAGTGCAGTAAAAAGTATTTGCCCCATTAAACACAAATGGTGTTTTTAAATGACTATTTAACTTGTTGAAGGTAAAATGCTGTAGAGCCCTACCTGGCCTTATGTGAAAAAGTTATTGCCCTCATTCCCCGGTCAACCAGTTAACCATTGTTAATAGTTGACTACTGGGTTCAATTTCACTAGCCGCACCCAGGCTTGATTACTGTCCGACCTGGTGAATCTTAACATTGTTTAAATGACCCTCAAGCCTTTTGGGGTAATATTCTTTGGACTGATGAGTCAAAGTTGGAACTTTTTAGAGTCAGCCTGTGACCTAAAGCTCAAACACAGTTGGATTATGCAGCAGGACAATAATCTGATGCATACAAGCAAGTCGACTTCAAGGTCTCAAAAGAAACAAAAAATGTTTTTATGGCCGAGTTAAAGTCCTGACTTCATTCCCATTGAGATGCTGTGGAAGGGTCTTAAATGCTTCACAAGGTATCGCAGACATTTGATTACAGTTGTTACTGCCATGGGTGGCACAACCAGTTATTAGGTTTAGGGGGGCAGTTACTTTTTCACAGGTATTGATATAGGGTGATGTAGGTTTTGAATAAATATTTATCTTCAATAAAATGAATAATCTTTTAAAAGCTGGAATTTGTGTTTACTCATGTTGTCCTCATCTTATGTTAAAAGTAGTTTGAAACATTTAAATGTGACAAATTAGCAAAAAAGAGGAAATCAGGCAGGGGCAAATATTCTTCACAGCACTGTGTGCGTTTCAAATAAAGTGTACAGCGAGTGTAGAGAGACCACAAACACTGTGAGGGGAATGAGGCATACACATAAATTGCTCATACAGTAGTGCATTTTATGCGAGTGTGGTAATTTTTGAAGTGGTGTCAAGCTCTCAAAAATCATCCCTTGGGATTTAGAAAGGCACGTGTGGAGCAGGTTGCACAGATTGAATCGGAGAACTCATGTACCATCCATTTTTTGGATGCTGTTTACTTTGAATATGTAATCTGGGGACTGTGTTGGCTCAAACAGGGGATTACAAAATGTTGGGCAGACATTAGATTGATGGGCAATCTCGAAAAGCTTCTAAAATCTTTTTCCACAGGCTCTTGAGTTAATGTTTCCCGAACAGATGGAAGTCATAATTTTGTGATGTGTGCATACATCGAGTGGTCGCTCCTAATGACATCCAGAGATGCCTGAAATCAGTTGACAAAAGCCAACACAAAAATGGCTCCAAAGGACATAATTTCAGGAGTAAATTTGAGAATTGTGAATATATTCAAAAATTTCTCATTGGACAGCAGTTGAATTACATATAGAGGTAATCTGGTATATGTTGCTGTGTTTCTGGGGTCTGTCACATCAAACATGAACTTCAGACTTAGGACTAAATTACAATTTCACAAAACAAACCAATCAAAAATGAAGCCAAGATGAGGATTATTTTATAAAGAAAGGAAAAAATCTATTAGGTAAATATGTAGAAAATAAAGTATTTATACTGTTAAAAAGCAACATTGTCACTATGGTCAGCATATTAGTGCTTATTGAGGTAATAATTGCTTTATTGCTAGTATGTAGTACAATTGTTTTTTTTTGTTTTATTTCCTTCATTGAAGAGCCATGTTTCTCATGTTTGATGCCATAAACATTGCCTAAAAAGGATCACTGGGGTCCAACTCTGTCGGGAGGCTGTCCCTGATAGGTCAGAAGCTTGTGAATAGTCCAAGATTGGTTTACTATCTGTAATCTTGTACTGTGTGCTGCATATGTTACCATGGTGTTGTTGTCTGGCAGAAAGCTATCAAGACACAGAATATCAAAGGTTTAATCAAATTAATCTTAAAGTTAATTGGCTGAGTTTTATGAGACAGGTATCTGATGAAGTCGCAGTTATTGCTGGCAGTAACAGTAGCATTATATGAATTATTTCCCATTCCCAGCTGAAACAAGTGGACAAAGTATGTTGAAAGTGCACATTCTAAACCTTGTGTTGTATATGTAAGCAGAAGAAGAGATTTTATTATTTATTCTATTATTCTGTTATGACATAAATGTAATTTTTCTTTGTAACACTGAAGTAAAATAAATATCATTACTGGATGTAAATACAATGTAACATATTTTGAAAATATGTAATCATTTTAATTCCATTAACACGAGGAGGCGGACACATATGCGGAGATAAGCAACTTTTATTAAGGGCAAATCCAGGATCATAGTCTAAACGGTCCAGGGTCATAGAGCCAACACGCATTGATCGGGGGGCAGACATGACAGACAAATCAGAATCAAACAATAAACAATCAGCACGATCAAACATCCAAACAGTTCAAACAGTACAAAGACCAACGAAAACAAAGGGCAAACACGGGGCTTATAAAACACAGGGATAATGAGGGACAGGCGGAAAACAGGTGATAACAATCAGGGGAGGAGTCACACAACAAGGGGGTGGGACTTAACTAAAACAAATGCACATGGAAGATCAAAACAAAGGGGCACGTGGACGATTAGAAAGTAAACAGAAAAAGCGCATGGAGTAGTGGGAGGAGCCAACCATGACAGTTGTCCTGAGAACACCTTCAGCTTCTTTGTTTAATCTGTACATTTTCTGAGCTTTCTTGGTTTTTCCGAACTTAGCAGTGTATATAAATATTTCTTTTTCTTATTTCTTTAAAAATGGAGGTATTTCCTGCAAAACTCACCCAATTTGGATGTAAATACCTTCAAACTGAAGCTGAATGTTTGAGCTCATGTGCATTATTTATTTCAACACCATTATGGTGTCGTAAATAACAATTATTGTTTTGGTGTCCGAATATTTATGGGCCTGACTGTTACCTAGGGGTATGAGAGTAAGGGGCTACAATCATGAACGTGACATGCAGCCACTGTTGCTCTCACTGGATGTCAGTGAGGAAAATTGGAAAACTGGCCACGCATTCACATGATTGTGAACAATTACATTCTAATTAAGCTTGTTTGTCCATTTGTAGAGCTGTAACAAATGCGCTGCTTTAAAAATGGACACATTTTTTTCTTTATTGTCAAAATAGCGCAAGTAACACAAATACAGTATTTTAATAGTAGCAAACCGACAATACCTCCTGACTTTTATGGATTAAGTCCTGTTACAAGTTGTATGTTAGATATGGCTTGTTGAGTCAGAACACACTGTCCATACAGAACATGTTTACTCATCACATCATACATCCATCTAGCTCTCACATACTGTAAACTATATATCTGTGTCTGCGAGTGCATTAGAGAATAGTCATTCCCCTCACGTAGCATTGTAATGTTCTGTTCTCTCCCTGTAGGCTATGTGAAATACCACAGCAACATCATAGTCTCAGCATGAACCTTGTTCCCTCTCTCACACACAAACACACACACATACACGCTAACCACCCTGGAGATTTGAATAAAGCTCCTATCGCAATCCCCTCGACCAAACCCCCCCATCTCATTTCTCTCCTTTACCCTTGACCTGCTGTCAGTGAGGGGTGCCACAAAGGGCCAAAAATCTCATAATAATTATGGTGTTAGGGTATTAGTACAAGTTGCCCTTGCTTGCATAAGAGTTTTGTGTTATTTCTCATACGCTGCTGAGGTCAGAATTGAGTCAGAAAGGAGCAGGATGGACTGGAGCAATTACAGCATCGCTCTCATATCAGAAAGGCTGCTGCACTAGTGTCTCATGCCTTGGTTGAGATTTAATTTGACTGCAAGTCAATGTGCGCTGTACAAAAGTCAAACACTGCCCTTCATTTATTTAATTTCCAGTCAAACTGGCTATTAAGTACAGGTTATTCATTTTCTAACATCAGGGAAAAATCTGAAAACATACATTTCACAGAATGTTACACAGCTGTGTGTGTGCGTGTGTTTGTGTGGGTGTGGGTGTGTGTGTGTGTATTGGGTGTGTGTGTGTGTGTGTGCGCATCCTTTGCTTTTATTACAGCTTGCATTCTTTCCAGGAGACTTCAGAGAAATCTGTTGGGATGTTTTTCCACATCTCCAAAGTTCAGTCTTAGAAGTTGGTGTTTTTTTCTCCTTTTCACAATCCAATCATTCGCAAACATATATTTCTTCATACCTTTCTTCATTTCTTAATGAATGGCTTATTGACAGCTACACATCCTTTCGGACCCTGTTGAGTCATCTTCTCACATTGGACTGATGGGCACAACACTTTCGGAAATAAAAACATTAAAAAGCATTCAAAAAAATAAACCCAGTTTGTGTAGTTTCATTTGATTTAGTCATGCATGTAAGCCATTATGGGGTCAACTGTGTTTTTCCAAAATGGTCCTGGAAATTAATGTTCTTGACTAAAAATGTAGAAGTTCAGAAAAATCTAAATCCAACATTATTTCCAAAGTCGTTTAATCAATAACACAAACTGCATAATGTAGCACTAAATGCTATGTTAAATATACTGCACCATTAGAAGTGCAATGTGTAAAGTAGTAAAGAATTCATGTCTTGAAATTTTGACTTAAAGTTTTAAAATAATAGCTAAAATAATAATTTAAAAACAATAACTGTATTTACCCATTATTTGGGAAAAAATCAAATAAAACGTATTTAAATATTATGAATAGAAAAAAAGGGTGCAATTTACATTTGTTGGGTGATTTTAAGTGAACTTGAGTTCTGTGCCCAGTGCTTTTAGAATTAATTTGATACTGTAAAAGCCCTGAGAGCTGAGAGCTTCCGGCTCGATTTGCAGCTGTATGTATCTTTAACAGGAGCCAATGAGTTAATGCAAATTAGTTAACTAAGTAAACAATAGTTTAGTAATGCAGTGATTGCAGAATAGAATAGAATAAGAAAAATATAAGAAGCTTTTCACAGGTGTTAAACAGCACACAGTCAGTATTTACTATCAGTGTAGGTGCTTCATTATAACAATCTCATCCCAGTATTCTGTGCTTTTAGAGGGGAAACACCTATAAATACATAAACAATGAAGCAAAAGAGCCACAACCAGCCCTATAATCTTATTACAGGTGCTACAGAGCAGCTGTCTCTTTTTAGTAAATTGCCACTTTTTAACACCAAAACAAGGTTAACCCTAAGGACAAAATGATGCCCTTTTCATGGCGTGGAAAGGTAAACTTTGTTAATACCGAGTTACCTTCATGGTTCTGTATTAAAGCCTTGCGCCTAGTTTGATGTGTAATTTGATGTGATATGTAATGTTTCTGCATAATGATGGATCTGGGCCAAGACCCATTTGTGTTTCCTTGTGTTGCTGGGGGCAGAGGGGCTTGGGGGAGGGGGGGGCCCAATTGTATTTTTATCCTAGGCCTGGAGTTTTGTCGCGACAGCCCTGCATGTTACTTGCTGGCTTGTAGTCATGTGGCTATTTGCAAGACAGGAATGTGCTATCCCCAGTGCTTCCAGCCAAATCTTTCATTATGCCTCATAACCTTCCATTTTCACTTCCTTTAAACATTCTTTTTGCATTGATTCTCTCCATTTTGATAGAAAATGGCCTTGTTTATTCATCTTTTGTGCGGCCTCTCCTGATTTCTGTAGTAAATGTAAGACGATGAAATCTTACAGCACTTTTTTATTGACTGATTGACCCATTTCCTAAAGTATTTGGAAAACTGGGCTGCTCTGAACAGCTTGTGGATCTAAATAAAAAAAAATATGAAAGAACAGAATCTAAGCACAGAGACTTGCATCATAAATGAACAATTCTATGTAAACAATATAAATAAACAATGACTGGGGAAATGAATGTTACATGTGAAAATACAGAAAACAGCCAACAAAATATGAAGCAATGATACAGCATGTATTTTCCAGTCTGGTTGCCTGGTTATGTTAAAGAACCAATTTTTCACAGTGTTCATATTTACCCCCTCATATTATATGGTGCATTCTACAGTACACAGAAATAGTGTACTGTAAATGCAAATGTCTGCTGGGAATCATGAATAAGAAGAACGTTCAGCTTTTGCATTGTGAATTAATTCGTAGTTGACAGACACCATCTATCCCATCACTGTTTATTAAGTCTATTATAGGGAGTGTTGTAAATGATCTGTTTATACAGTCTAGTTAGCCAAACTGACTGAGCTATTCTTACATTATAAAAGTGTAATAAAATGTTGGGCCTGCCAGTTGACTCTGGCAATTTAAGGGGTTAAGCTTAAATACTCAGGTTCTAATATGTTTCTAATTAGCAACCATTACTAATTACCAATAAACACTAATAATTACTTTTTGAGTCTGTTTGGCCAGGGTATATTTTATAGCTAGTTTGTTTGTTTACTTTGCTTGGATAAATAAAGTAAATAAACAAATATTCACTTTTCCCATTTTGAGTTTTGGAGGAATAAGGAGAAGGTCAAAGTTCATAAACCAGAACCAATTAGAGCTGAGCATGAGGGAGAAAGGGCACCGGGCGGAATCGATCGTGGCAAGAATTTTTTCTACTTTTTATTATTATTATTCTGTTTTAATGGAGCAAAGACCCCATCAGCTCATTAAACAGAGAGAGAGCAAAGGAGAGCAGAGCAGGACTGCATACTAAAGAGATACAGGCCTACATCAGAGGTGCAGCGAAGTCCAAAAATCTGGAAATGCTCGTGTTTTGCATTCTTTTACAATTAATATGATTTATGTTACAAATAATATTATCAGCATAACAATTTGAGTGAGAAGAGGAATCTTTAAATATTTACATGGATTGTAAAATGTCTTGGTGTGTATCTGGTATGTCCGTCTTTTTGCTTTATTAACAGTGTGAACTCGAGCTTTCTCTGATGTGCAGATCAAAACCACCTGAGAGTCCTCTGAACATGAACATCGATGGAAAGAATACGCCTAAAAATGAAATCTGACCTTTTTGGACAAAGGTGATAACGTGGTCAAAATCCCAAATTTGCATACATTTGAATAATAACCTAGGAAAAAAGGCCCAAATCTTAGGGCATTTTCACATTTGGACCTTTTCAGCGTCTCAGGTGGACTCGTCATGGTTTTCTTTGCATGTCACTTCTGTTGGAACAAAACCTCGAACAGGAGAAGGAAAAAACCTACTTTACGTTTAATGTAAATCAATGGACCCAGACTTTTTTTCCAAGTCATTTTGGGACATTTCTTTTGGACCATTCATCATGAAATTTACGTATAATATAAATGACTACAAGCATTTTCAAGTTAAGGCAAAAACTGAAATCCAACAAAAATGGAGATGCAAGATTTATATATTGACAATATATTGACAATAAAAAACAGCATGGACTATACTGGAGTGAGTTTGTGGACATTCTTTTCCCATTTCTTTGTACAGTTGGCCCTGCTATGATGATGCTAATTTTAGCTGGTCTCTATGGGATTTACAGTGTCATTTTAGTACTTTTAAAGAAATACTAACTTTCTGAAGTGAGAGTGAAGTATTCTTTCTTCCCTCTCTCTATCACACACCGACACACAATGAATGCTGATAGCATGCCTGTTTGTGGGATAAGTCATGTTAGCCAATGGCAAGGTCATATATTGAAGCGTTTCTTTGAAGTCAGATCCCCTGCTCCAGTCCTTTTCTTTCTATAATGGGTTTAATAAGACTCCCAAAGCGCAGAAGTAGCTTGAGTGAAATTATACGACAAACGTCCCACTGAGATCATCTGTGTATTATAGCAGGCACAGTCAGCTGTCACAGCTGCCTCGTGTCTTCTGCCATTCATGTTTGCCTGTGTGATGGAGCCATCGGGGGATATTTCAGATATTTCTGTCTTTATATATTCTCTCTCTCTCTCTCTCTCTCTCTCTCTCTCTCTCTCTCTCTCTCTGTATTATCAGAACAGACTTTTCAGTTGTAAGAAACTGGCTTTGGTTGTGATCCAGTACTGTTTGCCTGTATGTCAATAATAATAACAATAATCAAAGAAGACAAAGAAAAAGAGAAACTACAGCTTGCAGAACCCAATATTGTAATAATTTCTCAATAATGCAATACATTTTGCAGTATATTGCAGTAAAATGGGCATATATATAAAATGTAAACATGCAAAAACTCTGACTTACTAGATAATTGTTTTGGGTAACATGATATTGAGTACCAAGAAATGGCAAACCGATTCTGAATATTAGCTCAGTAAGTGTGCTGCTACATAATTAATTTGGCTTGAAAGTGCTAAGCAGTATGTACCAGCTACATTACACTGGAATATCTAACAGGTTTGAGCTCACATCAGGTTCTTAAACTCAGAAGGACTGAGCTAACCCCCACCCTCCCTCACACACATACTCCACACACACAACACTTTTGATGCTCTACTTGCACTATCTGGATCATTGCTGCTACACTGTGTTTACACTGTTTTACTCACGTTTTTCTACCTCAGTAACTGCTGTTTATGTCTGTCATCTGACTGCGTGACTCCCAGATCACAGCATGTTAAATATCTCGGCACCTTATTCCACTACCTCATGTCCAGAATGAGTGCTGTGTCGGTGCTGCACTGTCCTGTCTGTTTACTGTGTCTAATGTCTGCTTCATTTATCGTATTTATTGTTTCTAGTTAAATTTTTTGTTTGCACACTGTGTCTGCACGTTCACACTTTATACTTTTTTTTTCTTGTTGCACCGTGATGTTCCTGGAGGAACGTAATTTCACTCCACTGTGTACTTGTACATAGATGGAATGACAATAAAAGCCTCTTGACCTTGACCTATTACATAGTATAATACCTCATAAGTGTTTGGAGTAAAATGGTGGTAAGTACAAACCTACACTAAATTTCAATGTAATGTTTCATGTTTAAGCAGGAAATGAAAACAAAAACACTTCCAAGTACCAGCATAAGATAATGGCATGAAATACAAAGACAATTTTCTGAAGTACATGGTCAGAAGCCAGTCAAGCCATAATAAGAATCAGTGCTTTCCTTTACAGCCCAAATTTAGTTTCATTTATAGGTAATAAACAGGCATCAGCTATATTAGACTCCATGTGTTTTTTCATGTACAGTCTTTTTATATTGCATAATTACCCAATATTTTTACCTTTATTTAACTCAGTATAACTACACAGCACTGTGGAGTTTGGACCACATACTTACCCGGTTAATATTTAGAACTTGAAGTGCATGTTACTTTAAATGAATTAAACTTATTTGGAAAATAGGCTTATAGGATCATTAGTTGATGGGTATTTCAGTTTCAATGCACATTTTCTCCTCACTCCAGTGTTCAGAGCTCGGTGTTGATTTCTACCCCTTTTTGTTCTCAAATTGAAGGTGACTCTCCTCTTTAGAGTGCTGTAGAATTCTTCTGGGTTGTGGGGGGTTAAATTGTCTACCTATCCAACTTGTCAAGGTTTAAAAACTAAAAGTAGCTCAGCTAAGTTGCTCATATAATGCATGCGATACCCTCCAAACACATGATAAGCTTTGAACTCGTGTGTTTTATGTGTGAGTGCATACATCAACATCAATTGCGTCTCCAGCCCAATCACATTTATCATCTCCCGCCATGCACCATGTGGCATCATACCAGACAAGACAGATGTGAACACAACATGATTTATTTCGACACAATGAACACTGGAGAAAAATATCAACGACTTCCCACCCCATCAATTATTTGCCACTTTCTCTCTCATGCTCCGCCATCCATTATCTCGCTCGCTCGCCGTCTTCCTGAAAGACTTTGGGAACCTGACCGAGCTCTGTTAGCTTTCTCTTCTTTTTTCTTTTTTTTCTGATCAATAATTAAGCACACAAAAATGCTCGGAGCGCTCTGTGGTAAAATAATCTCCGTGTGGAGGGACGGATCCCACTACGTTGACCCCAATTGAAATCAGAGCCCACATCTCTCCTAAACTGTTGCTGTTCTGCAGTTTTCCCTTACCAGTGTATGTGTATGTGTGCGTAACTGTGACAAGCCTCTTCATTTGACTGCCCCCTCTTTGCACTATCACTTCCTCTTTGCTTCATCTGAGGCAGGAGTGCTGATCTTCTGCAAGATTAGTGCTGACTTTCTCTAACCACACTCTACTCTCGCTGACCATAATGTTGCTAGGGTAGACCTTCCTGTGAGTGAATCTGTGAATCAGCTGTGAATCACTGTGAGTGAATCAGCAGGTTTGCATAACACTGAATCAGATTTGGATTTTTCATGGTACGGCATGGTTCTTCTTACATTATCAAGACTTTGAAACACAAAGTCAGGGCCCCTTGTAGCCAGTAAGTGGCAGTAGGTAGGTGTTTCTAATACAGTGATCGGTGAACGCATGACCAATTCTTTGTAAACATGGCTTAGCCTGCACTAACTACGAAAGAGAAGAAAGAGAACATTCATAGACCACTTGAATACTGGTTCATTGGTTTATTTGCTTGGATAGAAGAAAAATATCCAACATGTATTTGTAATACAATTCCACTTTAACTAACAGGAGGCCTTTGCACTGGCACCATTTGTCCAGCTGTGCTGTCACTTGAAGTGAATGGAGGTAATCTGTACTGTTGCAGCTCCTGCACTTTTTCATCTGATTGTGTGTGCGTTTTCAAGGCCACTATGAATTGACTGGGGGTACGGTCAGAGCACACAGGAGGCCATATTGCTTCAGATGTTCACACACATATGTGCACACACGCTTGAGGTAATGGGTTAGATTTATCAAGAGAGAGAATCAAGACTGCAGTTGTGGGCCAACAAAGAAAGCAGACATTTAAGCAGCAGCAGTAGCAGTTTGACAGCTTTGATCTGGGCAGAGTGCAACAAACGGCCAAACACACCCTCTTATACATATTGTAGAGTTAGCTAGGGGCATGTAAAGGAGTCAGAACTGCTGTTATATCCACTGAGGTGCCTGCACACACACTACCACATTAGCACAGAAATGCGGACATGAAAGCGGGCACCTACTATTTACTACTATTTGCTACTATTTATATACAATGTTATGTTATGGGCTTATACATGTCCCATATATATATATATATATATATATATATATATATATATATATATATATATATATATATATATATATATATATAGAGAGAGAGAGAGAGAGAGAGAGAGAGAGAGAGAGAGGCGCATCGGCATAGAAGAAGACGCAAGAAATATTGCATATCCAGGCCGGTGCTCTTTTATTGAACAGGCAATAAGAAATGCCTAGCCCAGCACTAGTAAATAGGGGAAGGTCACCAATAGCTACACTAACTAACCCAAAGCCCAACACATACAAAAATCTCCAACTAACAACAACAACCTTGTTAGCATGTAGACCGTAGCAACAGTACCTTTACATGCTGGAAGTGTGGCACCCCCCAAGAGCCACACCTCCTGAGCAGACCCAAGGCAATGAGGGCATAATGTATATCACTGCTGTCAGAAGAAAACCTTGTGTCTCCATTTTTGTTGGTTTTCAGTTTCTGATATTATTTGAAAATGCCTGTTACCCTTTATACTTAGTGTAAATTTCATGAAACATGGAACAAAAGAAATGGTCTAAAATGATGTGGAAAAATGTCTGGTTCCATTGATTTGCATTAAAAGTAAAGTAGGTCTTATCCTTCTCCTGTATCATGTTATTATCAAGTTATCATTTTGGAGATACAAGGTTTTCTTCAGACAACAGTGATATGTATGTATATATGCAACTAACTAAAAGCATACAGTTCGCTAGAAGCCATTGTCTGCTGTATCAGTAACATCCTCCCTTGCTGGAACTAGTCCAAACCTTCAAAAAAATCTGCAGACCATTGCTCTATCTCCTCCACACTTAACAGTTGACACTCTGCAATCAGGCAGGTAGCCACCCAAACTTGCTCCAGAATCTTATGGCAGTGAGCTTTACACCACTCCAGCCGACACTTGGCATTGCATATCTTAGGCTTGTGTGTGACATCTCAGCCATAAAAAAAAACATTTCATGATGCTCCTGATGCACAGCTCTTCTGCTGATGTTGCTTCCAGAGAAATTTATTAGATATTGTTGCAACTGAGGACAGTTTTTACATGATATTTGCTTCATCTCTCAGTGGTCTCATTCTGAGAGCTTGTGTACATGTTAATAGCTGTATGTAATTTTCTAAGCCTAACCATAACAAAAAAATGGCTTTGTGCGTTTAGTTAACAAAAACTGAAACATGTAGCTTTTGTAAATAAGACAAAGTACATTGTCAGGGCTGATTTGCTGCTCCTGATATTGTATGATAGCACTATTGCTTTTCTCTTTGTTTATGTATTTTTGTTCTGGTATAAGGCATTTAAATGAAAAGGCTGATAACTGTAGTTCTTTAGGCCCTTTACCCCCCCCCCCCCCCACTCCCTCTCTCCTCTGCGTGCTCTCTCTCTCTCTCTCTCTCTCTCTCTCTCTTTTATTTGCTCATCCTCTTCTCTGGTTGTAAATTCTCTTGCTCTCAATTATACCTCCATGAATTATAGCTCCTGAACAAAGAGCATCCATTATCTGTGTGGAGTCATGAGATATCTCTCCATATTTCATACATATTTCTCTCTCTCTCTCTCTCTCTCTCTCTCTCTCTCTCTCTCTCTCTCTCTCTCTCTCCTGTGCTCTCTCACACACACACACACACACTCTTATAGAATGAGGGCACTTAATGTAATGCACCAATTCACACTGACTGTGGGTGTCATCTGACTATAAGTTCACTGAGAAATATGATCGTTGAACGATGGAGGGAGAGAGCGAGAGTTAGAATGATAGAGCAGTATGGAGTTGAAATTATTGAGGGTGCTTAACAGTGAAGTAATGTCATTGCAATTTGGTGGTAAAAAAACATTTATTGCATTTGTAGTGTATTTTTCTATCCATCCATCCAACTATAGTACCTATCAAAATCTTGGAAACACCTAAAAGGATCGTAATGACCTTTTAATCAAAGGCTTAGGTCTGAAACAATGGCTTGGTTAAAATACTAATTTATTATTTCCCCCCTTTCACCAAATTTGTACTCTTTTTCTTCTACACTCCACCTATGAGGTGAATGTAGCTAACAGTTAAAGGGAGCCTATAAGCTTATTGTGCTAATCGCAAGCCTGATTCATTACGCACTTGCCTCAAACTGTGTCACATTGTTAAGTAATCTCGTATAGACTTGCTTATAGTTTTGGACACATGTCAAAAATGAACAATAGTATCGACAAAGTTCAAGATAGCTAATGCTAAGGTTTTTAGCTATGCAGCATTCTTTACCAGCCTGCTGCACAAAACAGCACAGGCCAGCAAGCGTTTCATGCTAGCCTATACTGGTTTATGCTGGTCACCCCAGCATGGTCATGCCGGTTCACCAGAATATCAGCATCATAATGCAACATATGCTGGTTTTGGTGGTAATCAGAATATTAACCCGTTTTTGATGTAGGAATAATGTGAACGGGCAGATAAGCTTTCCATTACTTGTTGGCTGCATTAGCATTATAGCTTAAGTGCAAAACTTAAGAGGCAATCTTCAGACATCAAATCTACCAAAACCACACCTTCAACAAAACCCGCATGTATCTGTCTTGGCTTTAAATGCTCGCCTTAAATTTTTCACTCCATGAATGTTATTTCATAGTCTTAAGAACTTCATTGTTATTCTCAAATGTGGAAAGTGGGGGAAAAAAAGGGAAAATGGGTGCTTTTGAATGGCATTGTTCGGTGGAAAATGTAAAACAGTTACAAGGTGCTTGATCTCTGAATTGGCAGTAGAATCTAAGCCAAAGGCAAATCAAGTGAACTGGCCTGATTCTAGTCAGCCTATTAGCCACGACCCCATGCTACGCCTGTCTCTCAAATCAGAGACTTGTAGCAAAACGCTATACAGCTTACATCCATCATTTATATGCTTTACGCACACTCCTCACCGTCAGCGCTGTCATCGCTGTTCGGTGGCTTCAGTGTTCCTTGAAGTGCTACTCACTGTTCCTGCCACTTCAAAGCTTCTGACCTAGCGGTGTGTGTTTGCACTGATGCATCACGAGCCTGCTTTATCTACAACACAGGTCATTGCTTAACAAGCCAGTGGAAACTAACTGCATCTTTTTGACCTATAAGCATAATGCGCTACTTTCACTTAGTTTTAGACACGGGATAACAAGCTAACAATAAAATGTTTTAAAAAGAGCTTTTCAACGGTGCATAATTAGTCATATAGTCAAACTGTCAGTAATTTAAAAGTATCTATGACTGGTTTACTTCACGAGAGCTTCTTTCTCCCTGTGTGCTGTGAAAAAAAAAGAAGCAGCATTCTTAACAAGTTATGCAAAATGCAAAAGTGGCAAAACAGTAAGAAAGCAGACAGTTACTTTCTGTGCTAAATAAACAACTGTTAGTTCATTTTTGCTTGTTAGCACTGCTAATATTCACAGTCATTATAAAGGCTTTTTGCCACTGTAATGTAACACTAAATCAAGTGACAAAAATATTCAGTTAGAGACAATGCTATGAAACATCAACCCTTTTGAAATGAAGTTTGTATGTAATGTTTTCTTACTTTGTAAAGACAGCAGCAGGAAACTGTGAGAAGGATTTGCAGAACAGGACGTGAGAAAAAGTTCCTGTTATATGATCTCGTGGTCAACTATACTTCCATGTATGTCCAGTGTCACTGTTATGGATGTTAAGATCTGGCTGCTTTTATCTTGTGGTCATCTATACACGGATCAGCCATAACATCAAACCTACCTCCTTGTTTTTATAATCCATTGTCCATTTTATCAGCTCTACTTATTATATAGGTGCACTCATTTGTGCTGGTATGAGTAGATTGGGCCAAGCAGTGCTGCTGGAGTTTTTGTCACTGCTGGACTGAGAACAGTCCACCAGCCAAAAACGTCTAGCCAACAGCAGGCTAGAGGATGACCAACACAAACTGTACAGCATCAAATGAGCTACTGTCTCTGACTTAACGTCTACAAGGTGGACCAACACAGTAGGTGTGTGTAATAGTGGACAGAGATCCATTCATTATCTTTCAAAGCCTAGGGCCCTGGGTGGAAATGAGCCAGAACACTTTCTAGGAAGAATGGTGAAGACAAGACAGGCTTGTGTCTCAGCTAGAAAACTGTGTGTGGTTGGTTCTAAAGTGCATGCATGAAGTGAGGTATTTAAGCCAATGGAAAGTCATGATGCTGTAGGAGGGTGTGCCCACCCACTCTCTATGCTAACAACAATCCATATGCTGTATGTTTGGGATGTAAAGGTAGTTAAGAAACTACACAAATGACAAAAGTTCTCCTTCTAATTTTCTTCAAACCTTGGCATTCGTTGGATATGTAGTCCATTCAGTGTTATACATTTGGCCATTCCTATGTTTAGTGCTGAAAATTCATTCAGTGGGCTCATTTGAAGTTTAGTATAGTTTAGTATATAATAGCAGGCCATATCCACTGTTGTCTATATTGTCTGTATTCCACTACTGTGTAAATAATTCCTCCAGTCACATTTGTGTATTCAGTGTATTGATGTCTTGATGTAAAGAATTCTGAATTGGACCAAAATGATCAAATAGAATTGTTGTGCTGTGAGAGATTTATACCCCTAATCAAACCCTTATGACTGTCAGCCAGAGCTGAATTAAAAAAACAGAACGGGGTGAGGGCATTGATCGCGGTCCAGGCCGTAATTATGCTGAGCTAATTTAAGAAATAAAAGTATCTCTTCGTAGTGATTTTCAATCTATACAGTGCACGCCATCCCAGATAATTGCTTACCAAACATTATGCTTCAAAGCTTTGTTCTGGTCGTGATGTACGCAGCAACTAATGAAAACAGAAATCTCTCTCTCTCTCTCTCTCTTTCTCTCTCTCTCTACGCTTCCCTTTCTCTCCACTCTAATAACCCCCATTAGAGTGTGAACCCTGTTTCTCATCCCCTCGCTCACTCTGATGTTCTCTCTGTCTCTGCCGCTAACCCATGTGACCTTTGATGTTGTAAACATGACCCCAGTGACATCATCTCCATGACCCCCTCCCATCCCTGCATTCACCTCTTGGTTGTCATGGCCACACGGTTACATGGAGCATGCTCATGCTTTTGAGACTGCACCCCCACCCCCGCCCTTTCAGACTTTTTGTTTATTATTGCATATGGCTTTTCATATAACACACCTCCATTTGAACATGAAAGTCAGCTTAATCAGTTTCTGAGGATGCTAGCAATGTTATGAGGTTTCAGCCATATTTTCCAGAAGTAGGCCACCTTGTACAGTAGCTCCAGCTTGGTTGATGTACACTTAGAGACTAGTTCATCTGCTGATGCACAATTTGTGTTAGTCATCCTTTAGCTCTTCATCAGGGGTCAGTTTCTGACCACAGAGAAGCTCTTGCCTGGATATTTTTTGATGGTGGACCACCCTGAATCTAGCAGTGCCTAAAAAATCCTAGCTATGTTGCTGTGCTTGATACATTCATACAAACACCACACACACTACCATGCTGTTACCATGTCAGTGTCGCCTCTGTGCTGAGAATGAACCACTCCACAGATAATGTCAGGTCAACAGCCGTCACCTGGTCAGAAAGTATGAATGGGATATACGGTGGCCGATGAATTGTGCATGTAAACCGGTGGGATGTTGTGCGTAATTGTACAATCTGCAGCAAAGCTTTCATCAAGCTCACATTTTTGGTCAGTACCCAAGTACAGCCTATGGAATTGTTGTCCTGAACCACACAATTAACTTTTGATTCCGAACCTGACCAACAAGTCCAGCAAAATTTGGTCCAAACTTGACCTGAATCACATCAAGTTTTGAGTCTCAAACTGAATTAATGAAATAAAACATATTATTCAATAATACACTGATCAGGCATAACATTATGACTCCATGTTTCTACACCCATTGTCCATTTTATCATCTCCACTTACCATGTAGGTGCACTTCACAGTTACAGACTGTAGTCCATCTGTTTCTCTGTACACATTGTTAGTCCCCTTTTAGTCTGTTCTTCACTGGTCAGGACCCCCATGGAACCTCACGGAGCAGGTGTGGTGCTGGTATGAGTGGATCAGTTTTTAAACACCTCAGTGTCACTGCTGGACTGAGAATAGTCCATTAACCAAAAATATCCAGCCAACAGCGTCCTGTGGGCAGCATCCTGTGACCACTGATGAAGGACTAGAGGATGACCAACACAAACTGTGCAGCAGCAGATGAGGTATCGTCTCTGACTTTACATCTACAAGGTGGACTGACAAGGTAGGAGTGTCTAATAGAGTGGACAGAGAGTGCACAGTGTTTAAAATCTCCAGCAGCACTGCTGTGTCTCATCCACTTGTACCAGCACAACACACACTTAACACACCACCATGTCAGTGTTACTGGAATGATAAGAATGATCCACCACCCAAATGGTACCTGCTCTGTGAGGGTCCGTGGGGGTCCTGACCACTGAGGAACAGCCTAAAAGGGGGCTAACAAAGTATCAGAGGAACAGATGGACTACAGTCTGTAACTGTAGAACTACAAAGTGCACCTATAGAGTAAGTGGAGCTGATAAAATGGACAATGAGCATAGAAACAAGGAGGTGGTCATAATGTTATGCTTGATCGGTGTACAATGTAATGAAATGATCATCTGTCAAAAGAAATAAGTTAAAGTTATCAAATTTATTAAGCAAAGGCAACCAAATCAAACTTGCTGTGAGCATTCAGGCCCCATCAGGACCTATGAGGTAGGTAGAAATCATGATGTGGCCAGTGTGTGGAAGTACACCTTAAATGTTTCTAATAAAGTGGCCATTGTAAATGTAATTCATAAAGGTGCGTTAGACCAAGCTGGAATAAAGGTTTGTGAAAAAAGAATTTGATGTAACTGTCCAGAGCGTATCTGAAGGACAAATATGAGAAGAATTTGTCTTCAAATCACACTCTCTCGCATTGATTGGTTTAGCGGCGGCAGCGATGGCCCCTAGCCCATTCTCTGTGCATAGTAAAAATTCTTCAAGTGGTCTGGAGCAGACGAGGTAGAGAAAAAGGTGTCAGAAGTTCAGCGTCTTCCCTGAGCTTCTTACACTTATCTCGGTGGGGGAGTAAAGAAATGAGAATGAACTTTAGGACCAGCTGAGCTGAAAGAGTGAGTGTGTGTGTGATTGTGAGCATGATCTGAATGCTGTAGTCAGTTACAGAACTTCCCTGTGCACCTTTATTTGTCTGTGTCTGAGCATACACACACACACACACACACACACACACACACACACATACACACACACACACTGCGTTTTGCCCCCCAACCCCCACCCCCCCACGTGCTCTTATCTCTTTGAAGTCAGTGGGAGATCTTCTCCTCGTGCCTCCTTTTGACAGCAGCAGAGAAAAACAGGCACGTGTTCAAAAGACTTCTGCTTTCTGCTCTTGCACTTCTCTATCTTGCCTTCTCTCACTCTCCTCCTCCAGATGCTCCCTTTCCCTCCTTCTTTTCTTCCTCCCCCTGCCGACTCGTACCGGGGGGCAAGAAAGAGCAGTATGAATATTTTAACTCGCAAAAATATCACCACGAGAGGAGGACGGAAGAGGGGGTAAAAAAAAACGTTGGTCCGTTTCTCCTTTTCCCTCTCCTCTTTTCTTGGCAGCTTTGGAACGAAAACCTATATTCGTACTCCTTCTACGGAGCTTAAAAGCATTCAATACAATCCTTTTTTCCTTCCACTACAACATACTTTTTGAATCTAAGCAAATAAAACATTAATATTTGAACCTTTTAGCGTAGTGGAATGAAGAATAAAGCGCCCCGCTGCTTGCCCGGATTAATTTTTTATGCACCAGACGGTGATGTCAGTCTCATTAGATGCTTGTGGAAGGTCTGATAAACAGAAACGGATGGCATCATTGCGTTAATCAGTGGCAGAACTTCGCCTTTTGTCTGCTTGGTATGCTGACGTGAGGAACTCAACAGGACACAAGCAGGACAAATGATCCATTCCTGTTGAGCCTCACTTGTAGAAACATGCTTCGTTATCTTTTCACTTGACTGTCGTTTTAAAAGGGATTAGTATGCTTATTTTCAATGTTCATAATTTTGGCATCTGCTAGAATCGATTTACATGCTTCATTGTTCTAAAAACACATTTTCTTCATACTGTACATCTCGTTTCACCCTCTGTCTGAAACGCTCTGTTAGAAACTCCACCTCCCGATGAGCCCAGTGTGTAGAATTCTGCTACAAGGTTGGCCAGTAAGGCTTGTGTTACGAGATTGCATCATCTTGTAACAAAGGAAAAGGGCTGGAATTCTTAGACATTTCAGGCAGCTGAGAAAAAATGGTCTCTGGGAGAGAGTTACTCCCTCTGGCATGTGCCTTGAGCTTTGTTACTTTGCAGGTTATTTGCATGTACAAAAAGCCATATAACACAGTAAAGGGAAGAAAAGGAAACAAAATAGCTTAATAGGTCCCTTTAATACAAATGGAATGTTCAATGTGGAAAATAGGGTTGCACAAATATTGTATCAGAATCTGTGTCAACACTGTCACAGTATCAGTAGCAACAAGCAGCTGATAAATTGAAGTCATTTCTGACTCTCTTAAGTGGCACAGACATATGCACCAATAGAGGGACCTTCAGGAAATCAAGCAACATGTCAATGGTGTTTGATTAGTCCACATTTCAGATAAACAGTCGCATTGCAAATCTGTAACAGCACTATTTCAAGAAGAGCTTTACTGTACCTTTTAGCTGAACAGCCAAGTCAGGGATGTTTCCAGGTTTGTCATGTTGAGCACCAAAACCTGCCATACCTTCAGGTGATAGCTAAAAATCTGGATTCTGATTCTGAGGTTGTCATGTTGAGCATCAAAACCTGCCATACCTTCAGGTGATAGCTAAAAATCTGGATTCTGATTCTGAGGTTGTCATGTTGAGCATCAAAACCTGCCATACCTTCAGGTGATAGCTAGAAACCTGGATTCTGAGACTGCAGTTCAGTGGTGCCAAAAGCCCTGCAGTCCTCCTCAATGTCCATTGTCTCCATCAACGAAGTGCAGACCTGTAAAGCAAGAGACCTTGAGGGTCCTTTGTTTAAAAGTGTGTATTTGGGATAGACTTCTGCATCATGCAGAAATCCCAGGCGTATTAGGGGGGGGGGCGGGGGGGGGGCGGTCCCCTTTTGTTAGGGGACATACTTGTATTAATAACACATTAATACAAGTAGTAATAAGCTATATATATCCAAAATCATCAATTATACATTAATACAAGTAGTAATAAGCTATATATATCCAAAATCATCAATTATAATGTATTTTATTGTGAGTAAATGTGTCCCAGACCTTATCCCCCATTCTGTTTTTGCATTTTAGCACTAGCACTAGATAAGTAAACTTTTTTTGTGTGCAACTATCCAAAGCTGTGTTTGCTGCTCATGCACTGGCTAGTGTTTTTGAGTTCTGCCCAAAATCAGCCAAAATGATCACTCCTGAAACAGTTATATTTGGTGAAGTTTCAGTAGTGTTATGTTTGCTGCTTAAAGCAAAAGGATTTTAGTCCAAAACATGTTTTTAACCAGGTTGGTAGTATTTTATATGTGTATATATGGGAACAAAATGCCATTGTTCAGTCCTTCAGAGTATTATTGTATTCTTAAGGGCCCATTCATAGTGTTAGGAACTTGTAGTTAGAGGGCTCAAAATTATTTCTGGACAGCTGTGGTCTAGTGTGCACCTGGTTCATTTCAGGAAGGTGCCATGCATACCATTGTTCATCCCAGGTGTGGTGTGAGTGCTGGTACCTGTGGGACTGTTTTAAATCTGTTTACACTGCAACAGTGCCTTATTTGATCTTTTGTATTTATGAGCAAACTGGCTAAACACTGAAACTGATATCCCAGCAGTGCTGGCAACTGTGCTAAAAACAGCAAGAGGTACAATTTAATGTGCATGCATATGTATACATGAAACCTTTATTCATAATGCATTACATGTGCAATTATGAAGCTTTACATGGAACATAACCACTTATACAACCCCAATTCCAGTGAAGTTGGGACGTTGTGTAAAACATAAATAAAAACAGAATACGATGATTTGCAAATCCTTTTCAACCTATATTCAATTGAATACACTGCAAAGACAAGATATTTAATGATCAAATGGATAAACTTTATTGTTTTTGCAAATATTCACTCATTTTGAATTTGATGCCTGCAACACATTGCAAAGAAGTTGGGACAGGGGCATGTTTACCAACATCACCTTTCCTTTTAACAACACTCAATAAGTGTTTGGGGAACTGAGGACACTAATTGTTGAAGCTGGAATTGTAGGTGGAATTCTTTGCCATTCTTGCTTGATGTACAACTTCAATTGCTCAACAGTCCGGGGTCTCCGTTGTCGTATTTTGTGCTTCATAATGCGCTACACATTTTCAACAGGAGACAGGTCTGGACTGCAGGCAGGCCAGTCTAGTACCCACACTCTTTTACTACGAAGCCACGCTGTTGTAACACGTGCAGAATGTGGCTTGGCATTGTCTTGCTGAAATAAACAGGGACGTCCCTGAAAAATGAACTTATGAACTTTGCGCTGATAACAATCCGGACAGTCCTTTTCCTCTTTGGCCCGGAGGACACAATGTCCATGATTTCCAAAAACAATTTGAAATGTGGACTCCTCAGACCACAGGACACTTTTCCACTTTGCGTCAGTCCATCTCAGATGAGCTCGGCCCCAGAGAAGCCGGCGGCGTTTCTGGGTGTTGTTGATATATGGCTTTCGCTTTTTATAGCAGAGTTTTAACTTGCACTTATAGATGGAGCAACAAACTGTGTTCACTGACAGTGGTTTTCTGAAGTGTTCCTGAGCCCATGTGGTAATATCCATTACAGAATGATGTCGGTTTTTAATGCAGTGCTGCCTGAGGGATCGAAGGTCACGGGCATTCAGTATTGGTTTTCTGCCTTGCCACTTACTTGCAGAGATTTCTCCAGATTCTCTGAATCTTTTGATGATATTATGGACTGCAGATGATGAAATCCCTAAATTCCTTGCAATTGCACATTGAGAAACGTTTTTTCTTAAACCGTTGGACTATTTGCTCACACAGTTGTTCACAAAGTGGATGCTCCCTTTCAGAGATGCTCCCTTTATACCCAATCATGACACTCACCTGTTTCCAATTACCCTGCTCACCTGTGGAATGTTCCAAACAGGTGTTTTTTGAGCATTCCTCAACGTTCCCAGTCTTTTGTTGCCTCTGTCCCAACTTCATTGGAACATGTTGCAGGCATCAAATTCAAAATGAGTGAATATTTCCAAAAAACAATAAAGTTTATCCGTTTGAACATTAAATATCTTGTCTTTGTAGTGTATTCAATTGAATATAGATTGAAAAGGATTTGCAAATCATCGTATTCTGTTTTTATTTATGTTTTACACAATGTCCCATCTTCATTGGAATTGGGGTTGTAATACTTAGCATAAGCTTGTATAATATCTCTTAAATAGTTGCAATTACATGCATACACTTTATAAAACAAGAGTATAGCATCAGGTTCTATGAGACATTAGAATATCTGTTCATTAGAACACTGTAGACACTAAAGTTATAATGCACTGGTAACACTTTCTATGAATCCTGTGTTCATAAATTATAATTGCATTCATAAAGCATTACATATCATACGTAATACCTTACCACCACGCATTAGTTGAATGACCTCTGCCAGTGATTCAGGATAAACGGTAGTAGATCTGGAACCATTGTAGCCATGATGTTCCTCATTCATTTATATGTGAAAACCTATGGACGACCAAAGTGAGTCAATAAGGTACTGAAGGTGTTGATCAGGAGATCTGCACAAAAATAATGCTGCCTGAAATTCTTGTGCTTAGCATCTGTTCTGTAATCAAGCTATGCCTCCAAACTGAGAAGAATCTGGTAGCCAGCCAACAACAACAACTTTGATAGAGATTATTTCAGTGCCAAAGAGACATGAGGAAATGGGTATTGGTCAACACTTTTCAAAACACAAACCTGGCCTCTGCACTCTTAAAAATAAAGGTTCTGTGCCATGTAAGAGCCACTGTTATTTCCAGAGCCTACAGAGCTACAGAGCCTTTTAATGGATAGTTTTTTTTAAAGGAGCATTTTCTGGATGAGATGTTGAACCGTTTTAAGTTTTAAAAAGAACCTCCACATTATGCAAAGTTCGGTAGCAATTCCTTGAACAATATGTTGAAGCTAAAAGCAGTTTAGGAGTCTTTTTTTTTAAGAGTGTATGGCAGTATGGCAAGAAGGAGATCGCTGATCTTGATCCAGTTTAAAAAAATAATTTAAAAATAATAGAATTTAGGACAAAATAACACGTTATCCTTTTTACCATGACCAGTCTCCTTGACTACTTCTTAGGCCAAGATCAGTATATCAATATTTTTGCCTTTCACTATTGTCTCTTTGTCAGATCAGGCAATCACACCCTAAGTTCTTGCTGTGTTCTTGTCCCTGTGCAAGTTCATAGGTTGTCGGGATGGAGGGTCAAGAAATTGTCATGCTACATGATCATGGCTACAGAATGTTGCGTAATACTGCCATTTTTGTGTTCTGAAAAGAAAGAAAACACGATTGTGGATCTATTTCTGGGTGTCACAAAGAAAACAGTGTGGCTACATTGTTAAAAGTAGCCCATATCTGATTTTCTCACCAAATCTGATTTTTAGTTTGGCTGTTTACAGTATCTTTTCAAACATGGCCTATATGTGACATTAGACTGAACAGATTTTGCTCCTAAACTGACCCACACGTGCAAAAGAACAATGCTTCACATTGCTTCATGTGGCGTGCCCATCCAAAGGTAAACATTCATGACTGCCAACAAACCTACCTGGAGCGTTGTTTCATCTTCACCAGCATCACAGGAGCCATCACTGACTAACAGCTGGGGTCATCACCCAGAATGTGTTCAAGCTCGCCGTACAAAGGCCACAGACACTTCTTTGGAGATTCTTTAAACTTTGCTTTCAGACTTGTAACTTTTCTGATGCTACAGCCTCGTTCTCCTACAGCTGTGTTGTGCCTTTTCTTTCAAAATTTCTTCGAACATGGAGCGCATTGTTTGAGGTCTCCACAGTGCAAAATTATGAAGAATGTCGAGTTGGATTGACCTAAAATTCGCATGAATTCCGATCTGGCTGTTTAGACTGAGTCGCTGTTGCATACTGGATTTCAGTACCACATATGAAAACGTCACAAATCAGAATTTTTTCAAGCCTATGTTCTGTCTGGTTTTCAAAGAGAACTCGGGGTAATGAATGTGTTAACATATCCAGAACATTACATACATGTAGCTGTATGTAAACAGATGCTATAAACTCTTATTCTCACCAACATTCATCTTCTTGGACTGTGTCATGGTGCTACCACAGGAAACATCAAAAAAGGCTAGGGTATTTTTGCCACAGCTCAGCAAACCTTTCCTCCATTTCTTTGTTTTGCCTGACAGCTGCAACAGCAGTGTCTCTTTTTCTCTTCGCCTTGTTTACATATGTGCACCAGAGAGCACTCTGTCATCCTATTGGTTAACGTCAAGTAATGTATCGTAGGAGATGTCAAACTAGGCAAGGAAATCCAAAAAAATTCTGGCATGATAAACTTTTCGTTGGCCTGTCATGGGGCGTCCCAGATCCCACGTTGCTATTCTTTGATTTTGTCACGCTACAAGACCTGTTCCTTATTCCCTGATGCTGGAAATGTGTCAGCTGTGACAAAGTATGCCAAAATCGGGACAAGTTAGTGTAGTTTGGCCCTGTCTCGGCCCAGACTTACCTCTAGTGGTCTTGACCACAACAATACCTGTAGAACCTTCAAGCAGTTTAAAGCACATCTGGATGTATAGCACATTTCATATGGAAATTTATACTGAATATAGGACATTTCCATAGGAATAGATGCTGAATGCAAGGAGTATTACAGACAGTTTTATTTTTTTCTACTGATCACCTGATCAGTGCTTTTCTTTATGGGTGTTTTTTTTACTTGTATCTGATAGACAAGGGGACACACTGTTATCTGTTGTCTGTTATTCTCTCCATAGAGGATTCCCTTTTCTCCCTAAGGGCTTCCCTTCTCTTTCAAGACAGGCTCAGAGTTACTTCACTTTTTTCTGAGAAACTGTTGTTGTTGAGATAAGATCTTGTCTACCACTGACCCATCAAAAGCGAACACATATTAAGTGTACTTCCCTCCACAACCCAAAATAGTAGATATCTCATGGTCAGAGCAGCTTCTGCAAGGCAGAACAGAAACCATTAAAGTACCAGAATAAACAGATCAGAATTTTAAACTACAGAACTTTTCATTTTGAAATTTCAAATAAAATACGTTTAAGAATCTGCATGCCTTGTTTTTAAGCTGAGCTTTGTAGAAAATGGTGCTTGATTTTATTTTATTTTCTTTGTGACGACAAGGCTATCAGCTAAAATTAAACTCAATTTGACACTTAGTCCTCAAGTTCATGCCAAGACTACTGAAATCCACATAACGGCCAAATGGAGGAAAAGAAAAAATTAAATATTTCAAAAGTTCCTCTTGCTAGACTGTATGTTTTCAGTCTTGTTGAATGGCATTTGGTAAGTTGAATGAGCCCTCTTTACTAACCTACTGCTAGACACAGACGTCACATTCAGAGAAAGTGTTACCGAACTTTCATTTGTTTTCTATGTATGCTATATAGACAATCAAAATCATGTTGTTACACAAATAAACCTTTAAATTCTTATTGTTAGTGTAATCACATCAGCATTGGCAAAATCAAACCAAATTTTCATAAAAATGTGCCAAACAAGAACTAGATGTGATGATGGAGGAATCAGCCAGCAGGGAAAATCATTCTTGGGTTATTTGAATGATTATATGTTGTGAAATAAGTTTCACTCTGTTAATTACAGTCAAAGACAAGTGTAAGACTTTTAAGGTTAAGTAAATATTTAAAAATGCCATTGGTTCTTAGGGATGCAGGAGGGTGTTTTAAGTTGAGGGTGCTGAAATTTTAAACAGTGTATATTTGACATGACAGATGATGTCATGCAAAGTCATTCACTGTGTTTTCTTTGCTTTTTTTTGTTGCTAATTTACTTCAAACAAAGCGTGTCATACAGTACTATAATGAGCCAAGAGAGCACAATATATACATCTAATTGACATATTAAACCACTGATGCACATCATCTCTCTGCTTTCACGGTCTTGACAAGCTTTATGCAAATGAACTGAGCAGAGACTAAATTGTTGATATGTGGTGCTGTAATCATTAAAAACTTCATGATTATGGTAGATGATTCTTTTTTAGTTGAAAAAATCCATCCATCCATCCATCCATCCATCCATCCATTCATCCATCCATCATCTTCCGCTTCTCCGGGGAGCCTACAACCAGCCTACACTGGCCAACAACTCTGCACAGACTTTCTCACATCTCAACCTGCATGTGTTGGAGAAAAGCAGCCAACATTTTTTGGCTCACTGTAATGAAAATATGGTGTGCTCTTAAATAATATAGAGCTACTGCAGATTTTAAAAATATAAAAATTCTAACTGCTCTAAAATAAGCACACATGGGTCTTAGCCATGCACAAATAATTACAGAGTTAAGAATGTTTTATTACTACACTCCAACCAAAGATGGTTCTTTAAGGGTTCTTTAGTAAAGAAAATGGTTCTTTAAAGAACCATGAACACTCAGAGCCCTTTGCATGACTAAAGGATTCTATGCATCATGGAGGAGTTCTTCAGATTGATGGAGAATGTGCTGTAGATGGCTCTATATAGAACCTATTTGAACAGGGTTCTGAATCGCACCCAAAAGGCTGCTTTTCTTGTTACAAGCTTGAAATCCTAACAATAAAAGAACGCTTTTGGGTGCTATGTAGAACCTTTTTCAAAATGATTCTGTAAAGAACCATCTACACCACATTCATTCATTCATACAAAGAACCCTTTAATCATGCAAAGTGCTCTTCAGCATGTGCTGTAGATGGGTCTACATAGAATCTTTTTGAAAAAGGTTCTTCTATTGTTACGATGTCAAGCTTGTCACAACAAAAGAACCTTTTTTAAGTGCTATATAGAACACTTTTAAAAAGGTTCCATATATAACCATCTACACAACATTCTCCGTCAATCCCTCGCATGAAGCATAGAACCCTTTCATCATGCAAAGGGTTCTTCCAGTGTTCAGGGTTTTTCATAGAACCATTTTATTTCCTAAAGAACAACCTTTTATTAGAGTGTAGTAGTATTATTTAACACTTGTAATCTTGAAATCAGGGGGTGCTGCAGCCCCCTCAACACCCCCACTTCCCACTTCCCTGCTTGCTCTTATAAATGTTCTACAGCTTATTAGGGTTTGATCAAGATCTGTTTTGCATGATTTTCCAGTGACCATAGATAGCATTTAATGTTACTTGGAGTGTGAAATCTGTTCTGTTTACATTGTGCTTGATTAAGAGGTTGATTGAAGGTTAATGATTTGACTTTATGTACCCAGAATGCACACTAAACGCCCACCCATGTTGCATAATGCAATTGTGATACTATGCAGAACAGGAATCTCAAAGTATGTTTTTATTACAGCTTCCTAATAATGAATGGATTTCTATTCTTTTAAAAAGTATTTATATGATTTATTTATAGTATTTATATCTACTTTTATATGAAAATATTAGCAAGTATACTCAAACAATTAGCTTGTACCTAAACTCATTATAAAGGTCAAATTACAGATCCAACTGCACATTGTCGTCTGTAATCTGTTATCATGTGAGAATTGTTAGCCACACAATATCCACATTTTCAATGGTCATTTTCTGACCACATAACTGCTGTTGACCAGTTGTTATTTGGGTAGTGACTCATTCTCAGCACAGCAGTGATATTGACATGAGTGCCTTGGTGGTCCATTACTCAAGAATATCCAGCCAAGGGCAGCTCTGTGATCAGAAGCTGACCACAGGAGAAGAACAAGAAGATAAACTGTGCAGACTACCGGCTACAGTCTGGTACAGCAGCAAGGTGAAGCTACAGTTGTATGCAAATGTTTGAATGCCTCTGGTCAATTTACACGATTTGTTGGATAAGTTGAATCCTCTACAAGGAACAAAGTCAAATATGGCATTTTCCTGCAATTTTCAGTGCACAGTTTTTAAATATTTAACATAGGCAATGAATAAAGCATCAAATAGAAAGTGTGCCATAACTTTTGCACAGGCCACGGTGTGGAATTGTATTGTCCGTGAAGGATGTGTATTTATTTTCACTTAGACAATCAACAAAACACATGCAATGCATTTTGACCAGGAGTGCCCAAACTTTTGCATATGGCTGTACATGGCTGGCATGTCTAATAAAGTGGCCAGTAAAAGAATAATGCTAATGAAACTAGCTTTAGGTTCATTTGCTTCATTTACTCCAGTAATGTAATGGTCATACCAGTCTTCTTATACTGTCTCAGGAAAGACAACAAAAGTTACAAAGAGACCTATTTATATCCATCCATCCATTTTCTAAGCCGCTTCTCCGTCAGGGTCGTGGGGGGGATGCTGGAGCCTATCGCAGCAGTCATCGGGCGGAAGGCAGGATACACCCTGGACAGGTCCCCAGTCCATCGCAGGGCAGACAGACAGACACTTACACCCAGGGGCAATGTAACATGTCCAATTGGCCTGACTGCATGTCTTTGGACTGTGGGAGGAAACCCACACAGACACGGGGAGAACATGCAAACTCCACACAGAGAGGACCCCGGTCACCCGGCCGGGGAATCAAACCCAGGCCCTCCTCGCTGTGAGGCAACAGTGCTACCCACTGCGCCACCGTACCGCCCCGACCTATTTATATATAACTTTTTATACAAAAACAGTTTAAAAAAACATTGCAGTTCCTGATATGTACCCTTGTGGCACACCATGTATTTTGTATTGTGTGGTGTTAAAGATGATAGGGTTTAAGCTTTGCTGTTTTCAAATGAACTAATATCTTGAGGATAAAGTTTTACTTCTTTTCCTTCTTTTTTTCTCTTCAGCTTTAGTTAACATTCATCAAGGAGAATATAAAGTCCTCCCAGTGGAGCAATTCATACACATGCATGCACCTGCACACACACACAAACACACACTGACTTCATACCAGCTAAGTGAGCAATCAGTATGATAATTTGAACCAAAATGCTGCTTAGTCCTCAGTTTTAAAAAGACTTAACAATCATGCTTAATTAAAATTGGGGCACACCTGAGCGTTTCAATCTTAGACACAGTGGTGCAGTCCAATCGCTGGGAAGAAAAAAAAGAAGAAAGAAAGAAAGAAAGATAGAAGAAAACACATCTTTCTACATTTAATTATTCCAAACGAGCCTCAGGGAGATTCTCAAGGGCTTTAATTAAGTCAGAATTAAAGTTATGGAAATTTAGGCTGAGAGCTGCAGGTCTCTCTCTCCCTCTTTCTCTCTCCTTCTCTCTTTCTCTCTGTTTTTCTCTCTCTATTCTACACAAATGATACCCAGATTTATTCAAAAGAATGAAAAACAGATAACTTTTACGAACTTATGATATCCCTGTACTGTCATCAGTGGTCACTAACCCTGGTCCTGTGGCCAGTTGCACCAGCTGTGCGTAGGTTCAAACATAGGCTAGTTGTGGCATAAGTGTTTACAAAGTTCAGGTGGTTCTTGGTAGTTAATATATATTTACGCCTCCCATTAAAGCAGGCAACCATCAGAAAACAAAAGAAAGCCCACAAAATTGACTTTTTTGGATAATTAAGCTAAAACGTCTAAATGCTATATACTGTGATTTTACCTACATTTCCCTGGTTTTAGCTCTGAGCATGAAACTAACACATAGAGCTCAAGCTCAGTGCGACTCAGCAGCTGCTGAATCAGTTAAACTGAAGGTACTGTTTTATTGTTTAGCCAGAAACCATTGTTTAAACATTTGCGGATTTGGTTCTCTCAGAGAAATATTAAAGAATAAATAAACAGTGGCTGTATATGTTTAATTTTATTCAGTTTAACTTGTACACATCATTCTATGCTGGATATTTTGCTTCATAGAAAAAGTCATGGCGGCGTGGTGGGTAGCACTGTCGCCTCACAGCAAGAAGGGCCTGGGTTCAATTCCCTGGCCGGGTGACCGGGGTCCTCTCTGTGTGGCGTTTGCATGTTCTCCCCGTGTCTGTGTGGGTTTCCTCCGGGTTCTCTGCAGTCCAAAGACATGCAGTCAGGCCAATTGGACATGCTAAATTGCCCCTAGGTGTGAGTGACTGTCTGTGTCTGTCTGTCTGCCCTGCGATGGACTGGCAACCTGTCCAGGGTGTATCCTGCCTTCCGCCTGAAAACTGCTGGGGTAGGCTCCAGCACCCTCCCCGCGACCCTGACGGAGAAGCGGCTTAGAAAATGGATGGATGGATGGATGGAAAAAGTCAGTGCAAGCTGCCCTTATGTTCCCATGGCTGGTTTTTACCATGTTATCATCATTTTAAAGCGACATATGCATTAGTTAGTTGTTACTAGATAAGGCATGACTTAAGGATTTGTGGAGCCACCAAATTTGGTAAAAAGATAGTTTGAAATGAACTAGCATTTTACGCCCAAATTTACATATAAACTTACAAACTTCTGACAAAAAAGTCAGAAAAGGGCAGCGATTGCGCAGCTTAAACAGTTGCTAGGCGGTTGCTAGGGTGTGGCTGAATGGTTACTATGGTATTTTAGGTAGTTGCAAAGGTGTTGATAAGAGAATGTGTTGATCCCATGTGGTGTCTAGGGTGTGGCTGAATGGCTACTATGATATTTTAAGTAGTTGCCAAGTTGTTGCTAAGTGTTTGCTATGGTATTGTGGGGTTGCTATATGGTTAATATGATTCTTGACAAAGTTAATAGGGTGTTGCTAATGGACTTGTATCAACATGACATACGTTGGTACATACATTTTGGCACCCCATTCATTTCTATTGGATAAAAAATAATATCATTTAACAATGACTGTACAGAAATAATGCATCCAACAGATTGAACATTCTGATCAGAGCAAACATTGGAACAATGTCAATATCTTAGAAACTGTAGGATGAGTTAGCATTAGCATTTGCAATGCACAATCAAAAATGACCTTTCATGTTATATGAAAAAAAAAATCAGTTGTTTTGATGTGTAGAGAAAAGAGTCACAGTTGTTCTCAGTGGTGGTGATGGGAACCAGACATTTGAAGAGTTTAATACCTCAAAAAGTTCTCTCACACGAAATGCTTATCGATATACTGCCTGATGCCTGTGACATAATTTTGCAGGGTGCGGGGTGCTCTAAGGCAAAACAGTACCCAAATTTACGATTGTCAACAATATATGTAAGAAGTCGGACACACGCAGGTTCACTGGTGGTTTTGGATAGTAAATAAATGGCTGTGTTTGTGTTGTAGATGTTGTGACCCCTGGTTGTTGTCACCACCACTGAGTCTCTACAATGAGCCATTTCCCATCAATCTACCCTGAATGACTTTGGCTGCATTTCCACCAATGAATGATGCTGAAATTTTGAAAAAAAATGTAACAAGTACAGACTCAAATCTGTGAATACAGAATATAGACCAGATATAAATGGAATTGATTACATGAGTAACTACGTAGTTATTTAATTATGTATTTACATATATATAGTATAGCAAAATGTATTTTGTGATGTTGAGGTACAGAGGCAGGAAGCAAGTGCAAACTGGTTTTATTTTGTGAAGATTTAACAGAGTGCAAGGAGTGACTGAGAGAACCAAACACAGAGATTTCCATAGCGAAAATAAAGAACACCAAACAACAAGAAAACCAAAGGACACTTACATCCTACACACTAGAGATCACTGTAAACCAGAAACAAAAACTGCACAAGGGTAAAGATAAACAAGAACAACAAACAGTCACAAAAGGCAATGCAAGACAGATGAACACTGTAGTTACATAGTAATGACACTGTAATAACTCTTCTTCTAAATGTTAATATCGTTATCATTGTTAACAAACTGGAAACATATTACTCACTGCAAACAAATCTGGGTTATACATGTAAGCAGTGCGCTACTTCCTAAAATAGGACAGGATCACTCTTTGCCTCCTCCCAGCCAGTTTAACAGTAGTCTTATTTCATGATCAGGTACCATTATCTGTTTTATATTGACGGCACAGTGTTCAGAAACAGTGGCAAGTTAGAAAATCCCTACAAGGTTATTTCTCCTGCTACAGCCAGTCATGAATATTCTTGATGTTATGATAAAAAGCATAGCATGCTTCAGAGAAGAATGTTTTTGCACCCTCTTTGAATTGCATGGTGCCAAATATGGCATTGTGTAGCTGTAGTGTGTCTGCCCAAGCCTTTGCAAGTCTAAAGCTTTGTAAACTCTATGAAAGATTAAAGATGAAGTAAAATATTAAATTGAGTCAATATAACTAATATTTCTCATTTTGCAACTGTCCAAATATAAGAGTATTATACTTAGTTCCATACATTTTTGTAAGTGAAATGATGTGATTATTTTGATAGATACTTTCACTTGTTTTTGAGACATATGCTTAAAACAATCAAAGGTATCTATCAGTATAGTTAAATCATCTTATGTTCTTGCTATTTTTTACTTTCCAAATGTCCGAAAGTAAGCAAAATCTTCTTTTTCCCACAATCTCAAAACGAGAAATATTAGTTATATTGACTAGATTTAAGATGATTTCACTTGAGCTGAGCTTTGAATTATTTGTCACTGTGTTTGCACACTGTGAAAATAGACTTCTGCATTTAACCCATCCGTGCAGTGAAATATCCACATACATGCACACTAGTGAACACACACACTAGGGGGCAGTGAGCACACTTGCTCGGAGCAGTGGGCAGCCCTATCCATAGCGCCTGGGGAGCAATTGGGGGTTAGGTGTCTTGCTCAAGGGCACTTCAGTCATGGACTGTCAGCTGAGGGGATCAAACCGGGAACCTTTTGGTCACAGGGCTGGTTCCCTAACCTCCAGCCCATGACTGTCCCCTTCACTTGTCAAGAGATCATGTGTATGTTAGCTAATGTGGTACCAATACAGCTTGACAATATTTGATAATACTATAATGGGGGCCCTTGGAGTTACCATAGCCCTG